>NC_142540.1:609333-761666 GCF_056151865.1 Erythranthe guttata
ACATTTGTCTTCAAACTTTTTACGGGTTCCAACTCTTGAACCCACCCTGGAATTCCTTCATTCACCATGGCGTCTTCAGACTTTAAGTCCGCTCCACCATCGTCGTAGAGAGAACTATAAATTCTGTTCAATGCTGCTGCAAGAAACTGAAAAAATAAAACCAAGAAGAACAAGATTAAAAATAAGAAAATGTTATAATTAATCACTATTTATTAATAATAGTTTCAAAAAATTGCAAAGAAAGCATACGATAAAACTCAATCTCAACTCACCTCTGCATCGGCTTCTAATCCAGCAACTCCAGTTATCGGACCACTTTGTGGTGTAACATAGCCACATAAGTTCAAAAGTACGTCAATGCCATCACAAACCTCCAATGAACCGAGCTCTCCTTTCAAAAATGACATGGCTAAAGCATACCTCCTAGCCAATTCTCGCCATGTAAATTTATTCACGGGAGGGAAATTAATCTCGGTTCTTTTTTCCACGTTTTTAATTTGCCCCATTTTTTGGGGGAACTCTCTTAATAGTGCTCGCAGCATTAAGACGTGAGCATCAAGTAAACCATCGAATGATGATCCATCCAGTTCTGCGATAAATTCTTTCAAAGAGAGACATTTTCTCATACCTAATACCTCCTGGAAACGCAACATGAAGATCCATGCCTACATTTGGAACATACAATATATTAGAGGAAAAAATAAACTATATATATATATATATATATATATATATATATATATATATATATATATATATATATATATATACATATATATATATATATATAGAGGATACTTTTCACATAAAGAATATAAATGTACCTCAAGAAGATCTCCGAAATGCGGATGATCTCCATGGACTGAATGATTAATTGAGACGGGCTCTTCATTTATCGGGCTTCCAACTTTTCCATGGGCCTCCATTTAGACTTGAATCACTTAGTAGCCGAAAAAAACTAACAAAGATTTACTCAATTCCACTGCACAAAGGACCTCCTTGGTGCAAAATCCACGTTACAGATGCAACAAGCTTCGATGTACCGAATCACCGGGAATATATACTCTACAAGGATCAATATACATGCGTACAACAATTATCAAATTTCTAAAAAATTCCAAAACCGAAAGCTACACATTTACCTTGACAGACAACAGCAAAATAGAATTAAATATTTCAAACCATAGATCTATTTAGTCACAAGGTATATCAATTTTATTTCATGGTAAATCCAAAATCAATATTATATATCTCAAACTATAACGTTTTTTTGCAATGAATTACCGGATCTGATCGGTATGACTATCAAAATCTAAACAAAAACGACTACTTGCAAGATCTCATCAAGAAACATATAAATGCAGAATCATTTTTTATAACCGGTTCCGTACAAACCAGTTCCCCACAATATAGAAACATATAAATGCAGCAAACAATTATAATACATATTAATATTGAGCTAAATTCACCAGGACGAACAACCGCGCTTGACGAAAAAGGTGATGATTGCTAAAAATGAAAATAAAAATGGATGCACTGAATGAAAATTTTTATGCCATTTTGTAGTCCTCAGAGGGGTATTAATACAATTCACCATACCCTAAAATTGCACAAAGCGACGGCGCGGCAGTGAATTTGCAAACCCTAGTAATAGAGGAATGCGAGTAAACGGTGAAATGGGCTTAAATGCGAGTAAATTGGTATTACTGGACCGATTTGACATTAAATAGATCCATCGATTTATTTACGCCCATCATCTCTTTCTAGCATTTCACTAGCATTAATTATAAATCAAAAAGAAAAAATCGAAAATATTGGGCTTGACCAAAAACATATCAGTAATTATAAAACGTTCAAATTTTCAGACCCAAAAGCACCTAATCCATTAATATAATCATTTCAGACCATGGTTCGTCTCAAATGCAATTAACCATTTCAATAAATATTATATGCACAACATGAATGATATCGTCTTGTTTACAAGGTAATAAATGATGCATGTATATCATTGAAAATAAAAGGTAAGCTAATATAGTAGAATCATCAAAATAATGGATATGAATCAATAAACATCATTAATCAAAATAAGCATACTCAAAGTCGCAAAATCACGAGACCAAGCAAATGGAATAAATTGACCTACTAAATCTTGCAACATTTTATTACCTGTTTTTCGTTTCCTTGGATCTTAGGCCTCGAGACGCAAGTTCATAGCAGTGTATTACAAGCATAGATATGGTGGAAGTCGGAGGTGTGGCAAACCTGGAAGGCATAAAAGATCAACAAAATTAGTAACGGCAAAATACAACAACATAATATTTAGTAAACTAAATTATTGTAAATCATTTTTTGATTGATTGCTATAATGATAAATAAAATTATCAGTAAACATTGTCTTTATGTATTGAACTTGCCAATTTGGCATTTTTATATTATTACTATTGTCATCAATTTTCTTGTAAACATACTATGTTATTGCTCCAAAACTTCTTGATACCCAAATTTGAAGTATTAAAAATTTTCTATACTAAGTATGATGAATTCTAATGCTTTGAGTTAAATTTGTGAAACCGTAATAGTGTAAAGGCAGTAAATGATACCATGACTTTCCATCAAAGAGGCTATTCTAAAAAACTTGGAATATCTTAACCAAGCCTCTATACTAAGTATGATGAGTTCAAAGATTGTGCATCCACGCATGTTGAAATAAATATAAGTGAATGAGATAGATGGATCATGTATAGACAAATATTGAATTAAGTCCAAACATACAAATAGGAAGGGGAAAATAAAAGACGAACCTTGATGTGCCGCATCCTTGCCTTTATCAAATCCAAACCCACAGATGTTGAAAACAAGATTGGTCCTACAACATCTATAGGATAGGAAATCCCCTTCTGAAATTCTTTTGCAATGAGATGTTGGACTCGGATTTTATTCGGGAACATTTGAAGAAATGCGAACTCTCTTCAAGCCAACACCCAATCGAGAGTGGCCCAGCAATGCACACAACAATCGAGAGTGTCTCGTTTAAAATTTCACTAAGGAGTGAGTTTTTGGGCATCGATTATGCTGGAAAATTGTACTGGATGATAGATTCTGACACCGGTACTTGGGTGATTGTCAATGAAGTTGATGAGCTATATCAAAATAGCGAAAATTCAAAAGTTGTCGAAAATTCGAAGGTGAGTAGAATTGAACAACTTTGGAGGATTGAAGGATCGAAGGTATATTCTTCTTGGGCGTGCTACCAATCGGAAGTTGAAATCAAAGGAGTTGTCGATTCCTTGAGAGACGATGACCGAGTTAAAGGACAAGTGGAGAAGACTCTTTTGCTAATTAGATCCAGAATTAATGTATCGCCGAGCCTCAACCACTTGTCCTAAATCAAGGTCAAAATTTTATGACAAGGATGACGAACATACTGAAGGGCAAGGGCAATTATGCTCCTTCAGTTGAGGTAGAGACAACCGAGATGAAGATGAAACGGATAAAGGGGAAAATGGTTGTTCAGGATACGGAGAAAGTTGACCCTAACGCTGTACAACCGTTGATAGACAAAACGGCTGATCATTTAGGGCAACTTAAAGTCAACCTTCTCGATATGAAAGCTGCAATTCCTAAGGAGGCATTGCGGTCGTCCAAAGCGTGCATTTATAGGAGACATGCCTGGCGTGTGTTTGTAAAATGGAAACCGAATCAAGGATGAAAAAGTAGAATAAAGGATGAAAGAGTTAACATGGGAATTGGTTGTTGAGGGCATGGGAAAAGTCAATTCAAATTTTGTAACGCAACCAATGGGGGAAGAGTCTTATTATATCTTAGGGAAAAAGGGGGAAGAGCTTCAACCATTTGTCCTAAGAAAATGGTTTCGCACCTGTGTCCCTAATAATAATGTTCAAAGTAATGCACTTGCGTCGACGCCATCTGCCTGTCAAAAAATAATAATAAAAGCAAGAATTAATAAACTTTGTTCATTGTAATGTAGGTGAAGAGTTACAATTTTCAAAAAATAAAAAAAAAATGCGATGAAATAACAAATTCTTTCTACATTTAATGATCAAACAATTATTCCCTATTTACATGTTTTGCACGTAAAAAACAAACAATTATATTCAAATCGGATCCCAGTCTTAAAAAGGATATTCCTTGTTCTTATTTACTTCCCTTTCCGGTAATGATCTCATTAAATGGCTCCTAATAAATCATCAAATCGAAAGGAAAAAAAACGCGCTATGGTTTCATAAATTTTGTGAGACGTAAACTAAAAGGGCAACACATTTCTCATCCACAACTATAGAATACAATTAAATTTCAAATACAAAGCCGATAATTCCAAATTCATTTATTAAGATCTTAAAGTATAAGTTAAGAAAAAAAATCATCATTTTAAGAGTTTCAAATCTCAAATTAATTGCCATATATCAATAAATGGTCTCGATCTACGATCTCCGGAACAGAAACATGCCACAGGCAAAACATGCATGACATAGAAAAACTTAAATTCATTGGCCAGATCACATATAAGAATTCTGGAATCAACAATTAAACAAATTAAATTCGATTCCCTCATGCAAATATATAAACTAATTAAGATTTAAGAGACCAAAAAACTACCTGCTGCATTCGACCAAGAATGACGTTAATGCGAAAAACCCAGCAGAGGTTCGGGAGGAGGCTGTGGGCAGTGGAGATCGTCCTGATCTTGGACGATCTGTTCAATCCATTTCATGTAAATAAACCAATTAAGAGACAAAAAACGAACCCTCAAGGGTTTCATAAATTTTCCTCATACGTAAACTAAAAGGGCAACATATCTCTCATCCACAACTATAGCATTGGATCCCTAAACAAAATATAGAATACACATTCGGTAAATACAAAGCCGAAAAAAAAATCATATCATTTTACGAGTTTCAAATCTCAATTTAATTGGTATATATCAATAAATGGTCTCGATCTACCATCTCCGGGAATTCCACAAACAAAACATGCATAACATAGAAAACCGGAATTCATTGGCCAGATCGTACATATCGATTTAGGAATCAACAATTAAACAAATTAAATTCGATTTCCTCGTGCAAATAAACAAATCAAGACGAAAAAACTACCTGTAGACCATCGCCCATTTTTCTTTTCGATCGCAAATATTCTTCTCGAAATAGAATGAGTTAATGCAAAGGACCCGCCGGAGGTTCGATCTCTGATCGATTTGTTCAATCCTGGATTCAACAATTAAACTAATTAAATTCGATTTCATTTAAATAAACTAATTAAGAGACAAAAAAAGAAAAACTAACGGCATACCTGTATTTACGGATAAATAGACGTTAATCCGAAAAATCCGGCGGCGGTTCGGGAGGAGGCTGTGTGCGGTGGAGATCTCCCCACATTTCTTTAATTCTGGAATGAACAATTAAACAAATTAAATTCGAATTTGGACATGCAATTAACTAATTAAGAGGCGTTAGAACCTAACCTGTAGACCATCACCGTTAATTCAAAAAAAATAACGGGGGCGGCGGAGGTTCAGGGGGAGGCAGTGGGCGGTGGAGATCTTCGAAAATCGATAAATAGATCCGCACAACAAATTTCATGATGTCAGAATTCGACAGCGGCGCAGGTATATAATACTGATAGCTCTGTGTACAGTCGCTTTTATAGTGACAGTGGAGAGTAAATCTATGGAAAGTTGGTGTGGTAGGGTTCATTTCAGACAGCCGCCGCCGACTGAAGACAAGCCCAGTGGGCCTGGTTTTTTGTGCCAGTGTTGTACCTCACTTCTTCTATTCTATAATTAGCATTTAAATGGTAGATGGACTTTATTTTATTTTTTTATTAGTTTGACTATTCATGTGCTCAAATTAAATATAATAAAATAATCCAAGTAAAGAAGTTGAAATTAGAATTTTGTAGTTCGAACTCAATCGACGTCTTCATGGATGGATTTAAGTTACGAGTTATTATGAAAGATGGGTCGTCGTGATTTTTTAAATCCGAACATACTGATCCAAAAATATATACTGCGTCTGCAATAAATAAAATTTAATAACGAAGTAAAAAAAGTATAATTTATGAAATTGTAGTTCCAAGTTAATCGCCGTCTTCATGGATATGAGTTATTCCAAAGGTGAGTTGTGCTTGAGAGTAAGATTTATTATGAAAGACGGTTGTCGCGATTTGTTTACCCTAACAGACTGATCTAAAAGTATATACTACGACTGCAATCAAATAAAAGTTAATAACGAGGTAAAAGAAGTGTACTTTAAATATTGTAGTTCCAATCCGTCGACGTCTTCATGAAAAGGAGTTATTTTAAAACTCAAGTTATGCCTAAAAGTTAAGATTTATTCTAAAGGATGGGTCGTTGTGATTTTTGTTAAATATATATATACTACGACTGAAACAAATAGAAATCTAATAACGAAGTAAAATAAGTATAATTTAAATTATTGTAGTTTAAACTCAATCGACATCTTCATGGATCGAAGTTGTTTTAAAAGGTAAGAATTACGCGTGGACGTTAAGACTTATTATGGAAGCAAGTACATATCCCGTTTTCTCGGAACTTGATTATGGAAATCTACGAGTAGCGACGGGGTGTACTATATGTGCCAATTGTCATTTACGGGTCGTCGAGATTTGTTTTCCATAATAGACTGATAAACTATATATATACATGTAGGTAGCGATGCAACAAAATCGAACTGTGAATGAATTACGAGGAATCACTTTGCAACTTAGATTACAGCTAATCTTGTGATTCAGTGGAATCACTGTGGTTCATATAGTGGAAAGTTTTTTGTTTAGTTTCAATTATATAACCACTCCTAATATTTTTTGGCGGGAAAAAAATTTATTTATCATAATTTTGTCAATTACAATTCTACCCTCCAACCTTTTAAGTAAAAGTTATAATAAATTTTTGTAATTAATAATCAATTTTCAGACAAACGTCACATATAGGGGTGGAAATTAGAACGGAATTTCCAAATTTCGCCAATTCCGATCCGAAAATATCCGAATTTGGAACACTTTTTTTCATTCCGATTTCCGATATATCAATTTCCAATTCTTCCGATTATTTTTGGAACGGAATTGGAATTACATATAAAATTATTAGAAATTCGAATTTCCGATATGATTTTGTTTCCGAAATATAAATACTATATAGTATATATATTTTTGAATTGTTTTTCTATTCCCGTTTTGCAAAAACTATATTTACTTTTTCTTTTCTTTTATTTAAATTTGCAAGAACTAAGTTTGCTTAGATAAACTAATTATGTTGTTCTTAGAGCATCTTCCACCCTAATCACCATTTTTTCACCAAATCCTATTTTTGGTGGTGAAAAAATGGGTTTATCTCCCACCCTTAGGACACCATTCTATAATTTCACTACTTTTAGTGAAAAAATAGTGTATTTGGTCTCCCACCAATTTCAACAAATTTTACACTAAACAATAAAATAATAATATTTCACAATTTTCCTATTTATAGAGAATAGCATTTGGTTTGGTCTCCCATAGTATTTCATAAAATATACCACAAAATTATAATTTAATGTTAATCATAATTTTAATCTATTTTAATTTTAAAAATATTGATTATAGATCCGATTATAAGTAATAATTTTATTGATTATATAATCTTAGAATTATATTAAATTTTAAAAAACTATTGAAACATGAATGAAAATCGACGTAAATTATTATACATATAATAAAACCACACATAAACTAAATGCATAAAAATATTACAACACGGTTTAAAAAAAAAACATTACAACATTTTTTTGGCCAAAATAAATTATTGCATTGATAATTTTGAAGGTCAAAGGGGCCTCATCAAAACCTTGTTTGGCCTAACAAGGAAAGAGTACCCCTTATTAGCATAGGGTCTCATTCACCATTATTGTCGTCATCATCTTCAACACCATCTAGTTGGTCACGTTTATCCCACAAATGAGCTACCAGCCTTCTTCTTAGTTCATTATGTTCTCCTTGATTTATCAAATTCCGATGTCGACCAAGAAAACTAACATATTTCGTATTATTTATATCTCTTGAAAGTTCAGCTAGAGGGACAGTGGGTGAACTTTCATAGTCAAGAATGGCATTTAGATATCCACTACGTTCCTCCTCAACTATCATATTGTGCATAATAATGCATGCAAACATGACATCATGTAAGTCTTTTTTATTCCAGAATCGAGCCGCTCCTCTAATAATTGCAAATCGAGCTTGAAGAACTCCAAATGCTCGTTCTACATCTTTGCGATATGATTCATGTTTCTGTACGAAATAAGTTTCTTTGGCACATTTGGGTACACGAATGGATTGTACTAAAGTTGACCATTTAGGATAAATACCGTCAGCTAGATAATAACCGACATCATAATTCCTACCTTTGATCGAATAATTAACTGGTATAGATGTACCATTGGTTAATGCTTGAAATAGAGTTGATTTTTGTAGGACATTAACATCGTTATTTGTACCTGGGAGGCCGAAGAATGCATGCCATATCCAAGTATCATGCGATGCTACTGCTTCAAGTATGATAGTGCATTTTTTGTTGCGTCCACGGTATGCCCCTGCATGATCAACCCTTTAAGTTTGATCATGCTTGGAAAATATTAAAATTTCACGTGAAATGGGCTGAACCAATTCAGCCGAGTACATCATCTCCCATTGGATACGGTACTTCATCTCCTCTTGGAGATAGTTCATCATCTCCTCTTGGACATAGTGACTCACATGACAGACCAAGGGGAATGAAAGGAGCGAAAACAAAAAAAAAACTCACTAAGGAAAAGGATCCCATGTGGCAGGAGATGATGAACAGTGTTGGAAAGAGCCAAGATCTTATGCAAAAACAGCATGAAGAGTACTTAGATATGCAGAGAAAAAGAAAAGCACGTTCGGATTTATTGGCGAGCCTTAAGCAGAAAAAAGAAGACAATAGGGAAAAAAAACTAAAATTAAAGGCTTCTGAACAAGATATGGAGGTTATGAGAGTGGATTTGAGTACTCTCACACCCTTTAGTAAACAATTCTGGAGTGATAAAAAACAAGCCATCATTGATAGGGGAAGCAGGTCAGGAGCTGCTAGGAATTTGAATTTTAGTGGAGAGGGGAGTGGACCAAGTGATGAAGATGTTTACGTCCCGGAATCTCCAAACAACAACAGAGAATGCAACTATGGCGAACCTACTGGCGATGGACATTTCTCTAATTCGAACTATGATAGTCAAGACTATTAATCTTAGAAAGTAAGGGGTACTCTTTCCTTGTTAGGCCAAACAAGGTTTTAACGAGGCCCCTTTGAATCAATAAAATTTTATTTTGGCTAGAAAAAAAAAATTGCTAAGTAGTTTATGTATTTTATTTATATATTTTGTCTTGTAATTTATTTTGTTACGTTATAATGTTATGTTTTTGTTGGTTTTTGATAATAAACATGTTTATTGTATAAACATATAACTTATTAGAGCCAAATGTATTTATATTTATTTAATAATAATAATAATAATAATAATAATAATAATAATAATAATAATAATAATAATAATAATAATAATAATAATAATAATAATAATAATAATAATAATAATAATAATAATAATAATAATAATAATAATAATAATAATAATAATAATAATAATAATAATAATAATAATAAGTAATGTATTTATTTTTTGAACACTAATTCATTAATTAACACTAATATATTTTCTATAAATATGCTTATAAATTGGTAATCACATGAAATTAGTTAATATAATAATTTTATATACTAATTATAAAATGGTGTTAATTACACCAAATCCTATTTTAATTTCTATATTTGATATAAAAAATAGAATTTGGTGAAAAAATTGGTAAAGTAGTGATAGGGTGGGAGTTGCAAATTTCTTCACCAAAAAATTTGGTGAAAATATAGGATTTAGTAATATGGTGATATGTGATTTGACCACAATGGGAGACTAAAACCAAATCATCATAATTTTAGGTGTAATGCCGATTTAGTGATTTAAGTTGGGAGGTTAAAAACACCTAAATTAGGTGAAAAAAATAGGATATGGAGATGGGTGGAAGATGCCCTTACAAGGGTTTACATTTCCTCTTATTGACCCTTGTTTTGGATTCTTCCCTTTTGTCATAAAATTACGAAAATTAGAAGAAAAAAATGCTAAAAGTTACCATTATTTCCGATTTGATACAAAAAATTAAAAATTTCCGAAAATTTTGAAATTCCTCTTATTCCGAGGTATTCTAAAATTAGAATGAATTTTGAAACTCCAATTTTTTTGGAACGAAAAATTGAAACCTAATTTTAACTTCTGAAAAAAATTAAAAAATTTCCAAAAAAAAACATTTCCGATTCATTCCATCCGATTTTCACCCCTAATCACATGCCACAACCATATTAGTAAGAATATGTCTTTCCACTTCCATGCCTGCTACACTATTCAACATCTACCCCACGGGCCCCACCATATAGTATCATGATTTATCTATATTATATGTACAGAATCCACACTATATAAATATTCTTAATATATAAAATTTTAATTCAATAAATTGGGCAATCATTACATCCAAAAAAAAGATAAACCTCCAATATTCAACAATCACTTATGAAACAATTATGAAACAATTACAGAAGATCAGAATGCAAACATAAGCGCCGAGTGGCTACTGAGTAGCTTTGTTTCACAAGAACCCTCTTTTCCTTTTCTTGCTTGTTTCACCGTACTCGGATTCTCTCAAGACTGGTTTTGATGGGCCAGAAGAAGAATTCTCATACTTGATAGCGGAGTCTAAGGAGTATATTCGCAAAGAAAGAGCAGATAAGGTGGATATTTGGGCAGCGGTTGGGAGTGAAGACCAATACCTCCATGAGCAATCTAAATAACTCAGCTTAATCATATCTTCAAATACGATTAGTGCCTGAACCATCTGAATATAGAAAAACAAAACGAAAAAAAATTAATCTATTATTTATCCACAAGAAACTCGAATACAAGCATGTTATTGAATAACATAGGGCATGAATGACACAGATGTACAGATACAACATTTCATGGTGGCATATTCTGTAATTAAGTGTTTTTTTTCCAAAAAAGCACTAGCAAAAGGAAACCATGGAACAGAAAAATGAAAATAAAAAAATTAATTATCAAGTTTCATGGTAGCATATTCTGTAATTAAGTGTTTTTCCAAAATAACTAACTAAAAGAAACCATGGAACAGAACAAGGCAGATAGCTACGCATCTTACTTATTTTTTATAAATTATACTGCCAAAAAAGGCTTTGGTGCGTGCCATCGGTTGGCTAATAAATTCACTAGATAAACTATCATATGTACAATAAGCAACTTCAGAGCAAAAAAATCCCTCAAAATTGAACAATTAAACAATCTACATTTAAAAAAGATAAAGAATCCAACCTACAAGGAGAGACTCGAAGTGAGAGAAAAAAAAAAAAAAAAAGACTTGGTAGAAGACTAACCTCGAATATAGTGTTTGAACGCTTTACAAACACACGCCAGGCATGCCTCCTATAAAAGCACGCTTTGGACGACCGCAACGCCTTCTTAGGAATCGCAGCTTCCATATCAAGAAGGTTGATTTTAAGTTGCCCTAAATGTTCAGCCGTTTTGTCTATCAACGGTTGTACAGAGTTAGGGTCAACTTCCTCCGTGTCCTCAACAATCATTTTGCCCTTTATCCGTTTCATCTTCATCTCGCTTGTCTCTGCCTCAACTGAAGAAGCATAATTACACTTGCCCTTCAGTATAGTAGTCATCCTTGTCATAAAATTTTGACCTTTATTTTGAACAAGAGGTTGAGGCTCTTCGCCTTCAATTTTAAACTCATCCGGCGAAATATTAATTTTTGATCTAATTAGCAGAAGAGCCTTCTCTAGTTGTCCTTTAACTCGGTCATCATCTCTCAAGGAATTGACAACTCCTTTGATTTCATCTTCTGATTGGTAGCACGACCAAGAAGAATATGCCTTCGATCCTCCAATGCTCCAAAGTTGTTCAATTCTACTTGTCTTCAAATTTTCGGCAACTTTTGAATTTTTGCTATCTTGATATAGCTCATCAACTCTATTGACAATCACCCAAGTACCGGTGTCTGAATCTATCATCCAGTACAGTGTTCCAGCATAATCGATGCCCAAAAACTCACTCCTCAGTGAATTTTTAAACGAGGCACTCTCGATTGTTGTGTGCATTGCTAGGCCACTCTCAATTGGGTGTTGGCTTGAATAGAGTTCGCATTTCTTCAAATGTTCCCGAATGAGATCCGAGTCCAACATCTCATTGCAAAAGAAATTCAGAAAGAGGATTCTCTGCACGTACAATGGGTGATAGAAAACAAATTAGTTTCATCCAAAGAGAATAATGAGAATATAGAATCTTGCAATTCATAAAAAGGACAAATTGAATGTTATACAACTTTCACTTTAAATCACAAAAGAATTTTTAACAAGTTCCAAGCAATTTATCATAATAAAAATATATAACAACAGGCTGACCTCATCCGAAGTTAACTCCGAGTACTCTTTTTCTCGCATCACATCTACCACATCAGCAGCTTTATATTGGACGGGATATAAGAAGTCGCTCTTTTGTTCCTCTGGCTTTAAACCAGCCGATGCTTCGCTGGAAAGAGCATCTTGAACAACATTCGCGTCTGCTGCGACACAATTAAGGCAGTGCCAACTTCCTCGAGGCACACCGGCAAGAGGCGGATTCAAACAATATGTGTGATACTCTGCATCACATTGATCGCAAAGTAGGACCTTGTTATCCTCCTCATCAATGCCACAAACCTTGCATATCCCTTTATCCCAAGGTGCTTTAGGAATTTCATTCGCAACAGCATCCAGATCATCAATATCCTCATTAGAATTTTCTAATTTCTGCTGCAGAGGAAGAACCTAGAAAAAAAACGAGTTTGTGTAAGACCATATATAAATCATACTCCTAATCTGATTATTTTCCAATTAAAAAGAAATGTAAAACATAACATGCGTACATGATCAGAGTAAAAGAAGAATGGAGATATTGAAAAATATAACCACGGATTCAAGCGATAGATGCAACGAAAATGTGTACCTCTTTTAAATATAAAGAATCAAATGCGTGGTATGATGCTTCGGCGAGCTGAACCAGATTCGGGTTACTGCAGAAAGCATTCTGCACCTCTTTCCAGAACTGGAAGTTGAAAACAAAGCTAAGTTAAGAAAGAGAATCTAGCGTGTATTAACAGAATCTTTTATCACAATAATTAAAGAGGTGAAAAGAAATTGTCATTCTTAGTAATGGTAAAGCTTTGCAGATTAAAAGTTCCAAACAGAGATCTAAATTATTTCATTTCAGCTCGTCTCGAGCATTAGCTAAATATTACACGCGTGTATATTAGAAAACGTAACAAAAAATACCTCTTCTACATCGTCGAAAAAAGCTTCATGTGATCCGTAAGCACCGGCAGCCAATCTTAAATCAATCATCCTTAAATAGAAAAGACTTGAAACCATAGCCGGAGAACCAAGAAGCCCTTCTTCGTTACTGCCACAAAGCACCGATTTATATCCAAGCAACCTGCGTAGCTTTCTAGTTTGTTTCCCTGTGGCCGATTTACGCAACACTATCCGACATTGTTTCATTACAATGTCCCACATAGGTTTGAAGTTCTTTCTGGTGGTTCTCCCAACGGAAGGATTTTGTTGCATAGAGTGGAAGGTTGAAGCAACTTCCAGAGCTAGTTTCTGCAAGAGAAGAAAGGGTAAAATTAAAACATAAACATTTATTGTGCAAGACAAACAAAGCTATATGGACAGAGACAGAGATGAGAATTACCTTAGTGGGGCCAGAAGCATTGGCCTTGTAAACTTCTTTGCTGATCGAACGAACCAAGCATTCTCTCGCCCACTCGGGTGGATCCTTGTCCAATGACTTTATGATACAATTTCTTATTCTGGACCCCACATTTGTCTTCAAACTTTTTACGGGTTCCAACTCTTGAACCCACCCTGGAATTTCTGCATTCACCGTGGCGTCTTCAGACGCTTCACCATCGTCGTAGAGAGAGCTATAAATTCTGTTCGATGCTGCTGCAAGAAACTGAAAAAAGAAAACCAAGAAGAACAAGATTAAAAATAAGAAACTGTTATAATTAATCACTATTTATTGCAAAGAAAGCATACAAAAAAACTCAATCTTGACTCACCTCTGCATCGGCTTCTAATCCAGCAACTCCAGTTAACGGGCCACTTTGTGGTGTAACATCGCCACATAAGTTCAAAAGTACGTCAATGCCATCACAAACCTCCAATGAGCCGAGCTCCCCTTTCAAAAATGACATGGCTAAAGCATACCTCCTAGCCAATTCTCGCCATGTAAATTTATTCACTGGAGGGAAATTAATCTCGGTTCTTTTTTCCACGTTTTTAATTTGCCCCATTTTTTGGGGGAACTCTCTTAATAGGGCTTGCAGCATTAAGACGTGAGCTTCGAGTAAACCATCGAATGATGGTCCATCCAGTTCTGCGATAAATTCTTTCAAAGAGAGACCTTTTCTCATACCTAATACCTCCTGGAAACGCGACACGAAGATCCATGCCTACATATGAAACATACAATATATTAGAGGAAAAAATAAAGTATATATCTATATATCTATATATATATATATATATATATATATATATATATATATATATATATATATATATATATATATATATATATATATATATAGGATACTTTTCACATAAAGAATATAAATGTACCTCAAGAAGATCTCCGAAATGCGGATGATCTCCATGGACGGAATGATTAATTGAGACGGGCTCTTCATTTATCGGGCTTCCAACTTTTCCATGGGCCTCCATTTAGACTTGAATCACTTAGCAGCCAAAAAAATCTAACAAAGATTTACTCAATTTCACTGCACAAAGGACCTCCTTGGTGAAAAATCCACGTTATGGATGCAACAAGCTTCGATGTACCGCTGGTAAATCAAATCAAAAGGCAATTGATTAATCACCGGGAATATATACTCTACAAGGATCAATATACATGCGTACAACAATTATCAAATTTCTAAAAAATTCCAAAACCGAAAGCTACACATTTACCTTGACAGACAACAGCAAAATAGAATTAAATATTTCAAACCATAGATCTATTTAGTCACAAGGTATATCAATTTTATTTCATGATAAATCCAAAATCAATATTATATATCTCAAACTATAACGTTTTTTTGCAATGAATTACCGGATCTGATCGGTATGACTATCAAAATCGAAACAAAAACGACTACTTGCAAGATCTCATCAAGAAACATATAAATGCAGAATCATTTTTTACAACCGGTTCCGCACAAACCAGTTCCCCACAATATAGAAACATATAAATGCAGCAAACAATTATAATACATATTAATATTGAGCTAAATTCACCAGGACGAACAACCGCGCTTGACGAAAAAGGAGATGATTGCTAAAAATGAAAATAAAAATGGATGCACTGAATGAAAATTTTTATGCCATTTTGTAGTCCTCAGAGGGGTATTAATACAATTCACCATACCCTAAAATTGCACAAAGCGGCGGCGCGGCAGTGAATTTGCAAACCCTAGTAATAGAGGAATGCGAGTAAACGGTGAAATGGGCTTAAATGCGAGTAAATTGGTATTACTGGACCGATTTGACATTAAATGGATCCATCGATTTATTTACGCCCATCATCTCTTTCTAGCATTTCACTAGCATTAATTATAAATCAAAAAGAAAAAATCGAAAATATTGGGCTTGACCAAAAACATATCAGTCATTATAAAACGTTCACATTTTCAGACCCAAAAGCACCTAATCCATTAATATAATCATTTCAGACCATGGTTCGTCTCAAATGCAATTAACCATTTCAATAAATATTATATGCACAACATGAATGATATCGCCTTTTTTACAAGGTAATAAATGATGCATGTATATCATTGAAAATAAAAGGTAAGCTAATATTGTAGAATCATCAAAATAATGGATATGAATCAATAAACATCATTAATCAAAATAAGCATACTCAAAGTCGCAAAATCACAAGACCAAGCAAATGGAATAAATTGACCTACTAAATCTTGCAACATTTTATTACCTGTTTTTCGTTTCCTTGGATCTTAGGCCTCGAGACGCAAGTTCATAGCAGTGTATTACAAGCATAGACATGGTGGAAGTCGGAGGTGTGGCAAAACTGGAAGACATAAAAGATCAAGACAAAATTAGTAAGGGCAAAATAGAACAAGATAAAATTTAATAAATTAAATTATTGTAAATCATTTTTAGATTGATTGCTATTAGGTGAAATCCCAATCATAGATATTATCACGGTTGGGTCGGGATAATGAAAAAAAAAAAATTATCAATAAACATAGGCAAATAAATATAGGTGAATGAGATAGATGGATCATGTATAGACAAATATAGACAAATATTGAATTAAGTCCAAACATACAAATAGGAAGGGGAAAATAAAAGACGAACCTTGATATGCCGAATCCTTGCCTTTATCAAAACCAAAGCCACAGATGTTGAAAACAAGATTGGTCCTACAACATCTATGGGATAGGATATCCCCTTCTGAAATTCTTTTGCAATGAGATGTTGGACTCGGATTTTATTCGGGAACATTTGAAGAAATGCGAACTCTCTTCAAGCCAACACCCAATCGAGAGTGGCCCAGCAATGCACACAACAATTGAGAGTACCTCGTTTAAAAATTCACTAAGGAGTGAGTTTATGGGCATCGATTATGCTGGAAATTTGTACTGGATGATAGATTCAGATACCGGTACTTGGGTGATTGTCAATGAAGTTGATGAGCTATATCAAGATAGCGAAAATTCAAAAGTTGTCGAAAATTCGAAGGTGAGTAGAATTGAACAACTTTGGAGCATTGAAGGATCGAAGGTATATTCTTCTTGGGCGTGCTACCAATCGGAAGTTGAAATCAAAGGAGTTGTCGATTCCTTGAGAGATGATGACCTAGTTAAAGGACAAGTGGAAAAGACTCTTCTGCTAATTAGATCAAGAATTAATGTTTCGCCGGACGAGTTTAAAATTGAAAGCGAAGAGCCTCAACCACTTGTCCTAAATCAAGGTCAAAATTTTATGACAAGGATGACGAACACACTGAAGGGCAAGGGCAATTATGCTCCGTCAGTTGAGGTTGAGGTAGAGACAACCGAGATGAAGATGAAACGGATAAAGGGTAAAATGGTTGTTGAGGATACGGAGGAAGTAGAGACCCTAACTCAATACAACCATTGATAGACAAAACGGCTGATTATTTAGGGCAACTTAAAGTCAACCTTCTAGATATGGAAGTTGCGATTCCTAAGGAGGCGTTGCGGTCGTCCAAAGCGTGCATTTATAGGAGCAAGCCTGGCGTGTGTTTGTAAAATGGAAACCGAATCAAGGATGAAAAAATAGAATAAAGGATGAAAAATTTAACATGGGAATTGGTTGTTGAGGGCATGGGAAAAGTCGATTCAAATTTTGTAAAGCAACCAATGGGGGGAGAGTTTTATATCTTAGGGAAAAAGGGGGAAGAGCTTCAACCATTTGTCTTAAGAAAATGGTTTCGCACTTGTGTCCCTAATAATAATGTTCAAAGTACTGAACTAGCGTTGACGCCATCTGTCTGTCAAAAGAATAGTAAAAAAAAAGCAAGAATTAATAAACTTTGTTCATTGTAAGTGTAGGTGAAGAGTTACAATTTTCAAAAAATAAAAAAAATGCGACGAAATAACAAATTCTTTCTACATTTAATGATCAAACAAATATTCCCTATTTACATGTTTCGCACGTAAACAATTATATTCAAATTGGATCCCAGTCTTGAAAAGGATATTCCTTGTTCTTATTGACTTCCCGTCCCGGTAATGATCTCATTAAATGGCTCGTAAAAAATCATAAAATCGAAAGGAAAAAAAAACGCGCTAGGGTTTCATAACTTTTTTTGAGATGTAAACCAAAAAGGCAACACATTTCTCATCCACAACTATAGAATACAATTAAATTTCAAATACAAAGCCGATAATTCCAAATTCATTTATTAAGATCTTAAAGTATAAGTTCCGAAAAAAATCATCATTTTAAGAGTTTCAAATCTCAAATTAATTAGCATATATCAATAAATGGTCTCGATCTACGATCTCCGGAACAAAAACATGCCACAGACAAAACATGCATGACATAGAAAAACTTAAATTCATTGGCCAGATCACACATAACAATTCTGGAATCAACAATTAAACAAATTAAATTCGATTCCCTCATGCAAATATATAAATTAATTAAGATTTAAGAGACCAAAAAACTACCTGCTGCATTCGACCAAGAATGACGTTAATGCGAAAAACCCGGCAGAGGTTCGGTAGGAGGCTGTGGGCAGTGGAGATCTTGGACGATCTGTTCAATCCTGGATTCAACAATTAAACCAATTAAATTCAATTTCATTTAAATAAACTAATTAAGATTCAAAAAAACGAACCCTCTAGGGTTTCATAAATTTTCCTCATACGTAAACTAAAAGGGCAACATATATCTCATCCACAACTATAGCATTGGATCCCTAAACAAAATATAGAATACACATTCTGTAAATACAAAGCCGATCTTAAAGTTTAAGTTCTGAAAAAAAAAATCATCATTTTACGAGTTTCAAATCTCAAATTAATTGGTATATATCCATAAATGTCTCCGAGAATTCCACAAACAAAACATGCATAACATAGAAAAACCGGAATTCATTGGCCAGATCGTACATATCAATTTTGGAATCAACAATTAAACAAATTAAATCTGATTTCCTCATGCAAATAAACAAATCAGGACGAAAAAACTACCTGCAGACCATCGCCCATTTTTTTCTTTTCGATCGAAAAAAATTATTTGCGAAATAGAATGACGTTAATGCAATGGACCCGGCGGAGGTTCAGGAGGAGCTGTGGGCGGTGGAGATCTCCGATCGATTTGTTCAATCCTGGATTCGACAATTAAACCAATTCAATTCGATTTCATTTAAATAAACTAATTACGAGAGGAAAAAAAAAAACTAGCTGCATACCTGTATTTACGGATAGATAGACGTTAATGCGAAAAATCCGGCGGCGGTTCGGGAGGAGGCTGTGTGCGGTGGAGATCTCCCCACATTTCTTTAATTCTGGAATGAACAATTAAACAAATTAAATTCGATTTTGGACAAGCAATTAAACTAATTAAGAGGCGTTAGAACCTAACCTGTAGACCATCACCGTTAATTCAAAAAAAAACAACGGGGCGGCGGAGGTTCAGGGGGAGGCGGTGGGCTGTGGAGATCTTCGAAAATCGATAAATAGATCCGCACAACAAATTTCATGATGTCAGAATTCGACAGCGGCGCATGTATATAATACTGATAGCTCTGTGTACAGTCGTATTTATAGTGACAGTGGGGAGTAAATCTATGGAAAGTTGGTGTGGTAGGGTTCATTTCAGACAGCCGCCGCCGACTGAAGACAAGCCCAGTGGGCCTGGTTTTTTGTGCCAGTGTTGTACCTCACTTCTTCTATTCTATAATTAGTATTTAAATGGTAGATGGACTTTATTTTATTTTTTTATTAGTTTGACTATTCATGTCCTCAAATTAAATATAATAAAATAATGCAAGTAAAGAAGTAGAATTTAGAATTTTGTCGTTCGAACTCAATCGACGTCTTCATGGATGGATATAAGTTACGAGTTATTATGAAAGACGGGTCGTCGTGATTTTTTAAATCCGAACATACTGATCCAAAAATATATACTACGTCTGCAACAAGTAAAAGTAAATGAGGAAGTAAAAGTAGAATAATTTAAAACATTGTTGTTCCAAGTTAATCGCCGTCTTCATTGATATGAGTTATTCCAAAGGTAAGTTGTGGTTGGGAGTCAAGATTTATTATGAAAGATGGGTTGTCGCGATTTATTTCCTCTAAGAGACTGATCCAAACATATCTACTGTGACTGCAATAAATAAAAGTTAATAACGAAGTATAATTTAAAAGTTGTAGTTTTAACTCAATCGACGTCTTCATGAAAAGGAGTTATTTAAAAAACGTAAGTTATGCCTAAAAGTTAAGATTTATTCTAAAGGATGGGTCGTTGTGATTTTTGATAAGTATATATACATACTACGACTGAAACAAATAGAAATTTGAAAACGAAGTAAAAGAAGTATAATTTAAATTATTGTAGTTTAGACTCAATCGACATCTTCGTGGATCGAAGTTATTTTAAAAGATAAGAATTACGCGTAGAAGTTAAGATTTATTATGAAAGCAAGTACATATCCCGTTTTCTCGCAATATGATTATGGAAATCTACGAGTAGCGATGGGGTCTACTATATGTGCCAATTGTCATTTACGGGTAGTCGAGATTTGTTGACCTTAATAGACTGATAAAGTATATATATGTCGCGATACAACAAAATCGAACTGTTAATGCATTACGAGGAATCACTTTGCAACTTAGATTACAGCTAATCTTGTGATTCAGTGGAAACACTGTGGTTCATATAGGGGAAAGTTTTTTGTTTAGTTTCAATTATATTACCACTCCTAATATTTTTTGGCGGGAAAAAATATTTTTTATCATAATTTTGCCAATTACAATTCTACCCTCCAACCTTTTAAGTAAAAGTTATAATAAATTTTTGTAATTAATAATCAATTTTCAGACCAACGTCACATATAGGGGTGGAAATTAGAACGGAATTTCCGAATTTCGCCAATTCCGATTAGAAAGTATCCGAATTTAGAACACTTTTTTTCATTCCGATTTCCGATATTTCAATTTCCAATTTTTCCAATTATAATCAGTTTATTTCCGAAATATAAAATACTATAAAATATATATATTTTTGAATTGTTTTTCTATTCACGTTTTGCAAAAACTATATTTACTTTTTTTTTTAATTTAAATTTGCAAGAACTATGTTTGCTTAGATAAACTGATTATGTTCTTTTTACAAGTGTTTACATTTCCTCTTATTGACCTTTGTTTTGGATTCTTCCCTTTTGTAAGAAAATTACAAAAATAAGAAGAAAAAAATGCTAAAAGTTACCATTATTTCCGATTTGGAACAAAAAATTAAAAATTAATGCAATTTCCGGAAAATTCGAAATTCCGCTAATTCCGAGGTATTCCGAAATTGGAAAGAATTTTGAAATTCCGATTTTTTTGGAACGCAAATTGGAACCTATTTTTAAATTCCAAAAAAAAAATTAGAAATTTTCCAAAAAAAACATTTCCGATTCATTCCGTCCGATTTTCACCCCTAGTCACATACCACAACCATATTAGTAAGAATATGTCTTTCCACTTCCATGTCTACCACTATTCACACTATCCAACATCTACCCCCACCATTTAGTATCATGATTTATCCATATTATATGTACAGAATCCACACTATATAAATATTCTTAATATATAAAATTTTAATTCAATAAATTGGGCAATTGTTACAATCTACACACATCCAAAAAAACAAAAACCTCCAATATCAACAATCACTTATGAAACAATTACAGAAGATCAGAATGCAAACATAAGCACGAGTGGCTACAAGTAGCTTTGTTTCACAAGAAACCTCTTTTCCTTTTCTTGCTTGTTTCACCGTACTAGGATTCTCTCAAGACTGATTATGATGGGCGAGAAGAAGAATTGTCATACTTGATAGCGGAGTCTAATGAGTATATTCGCAAAGAAAGAGCGGATAAGGTGGATATTTGGGCAGCGGTTGGGAGTGAGGACCAATACCTCCATGAGCAATCTAAATAGCTCAGCTTAATCATATCTTCAAATACGATTAGTGCCTGAACCACCTGAATATAGAAAAATGAAAATAAAAAAATTAATCTATCAAGTTTCATGGTGGCATATTCTGTAATTAAGTGTTTTTCCAAAATAACTAACTAAAATAAACCATGGAACAGAATTAGGCAGATAGCTACAAATCTTTCTTATTTTTTATAAATTATACCACCAAAAAAGGCTTTGGTGCTTGCCATCGGTTGGCTAATAAATTCACTAGATAAACTATCATATGTACAATAAGCAACTTCACAACAAAAAAAAATCCCTTAAATAGACATTTAAAAGGATAAACAATCCAACCTACAAGGAGAGACTCGAAGTGAGGGGAAAGAAAGAGACTTGGTAGAAGACTAACCTCGAATATAGTGTTTGAACGCTTTACAAACACACGCCAGGCATGCCTCCTATAAATGCACGCCTTCGACGACCGCAACGCCTTCTTAGGAATAGCAGCTTCCATATCGAGAAGGTTGACTTTAAGTTGCCCTAAATAATCAGTCGTTTTGTCTACCAACTGTTGTCTAGAGTTAGGGTCAACTTCATCCGTATCCTCGACAACCATTTTGCCCTTTATCCGTTTCATCTTCATCTCAGTTGTCTCTCCCTCAACTGATGGAGCATAATTGCCCTTGCCCTTCAGTATGTTCGTCATCCTTGTCATAAACTTTGGACCTTGATTTAGGACAAGTGGTTGAGACTCTTCGCCTTCAATTTTAAACTCATCCGGCGAATCATTAATTCTTGATCTAATTAACAGAAAAGCCTTCTCAAGTTGTCCTTTGACTCGGTCATCGTCTCTCAAGAAATTGACAACTCGTTTAATTTCATCTTCTGATTGGTAGCACGCCCAAGAAGAATATGCCTTCGATCCTCCAATGCTCCAAAGTTGTTCAATTCTACTCGTCTTCGAATTTTCGGCAACTTTTGAATTTTTGCTATCTTGATATAGCTCATCAACTCCATTGACAATCACCCAAGTACCAGTGTCTGAATCTATCATCCAGTACAGTGTTCCAGTATAATCGATGCCCAAAAACTCACTCCTTAGTGAATTTTTAAACGAGGCACTCTCGATTGTTGTGTGCATTGCTGTGCCACTCTCGATTGGGTGCTGACTTGAATAGAGTTCGCATTTTTTCAAATGTTCCCGAATGAGATCCGAGTCCAACATTTCATTGCAAAAAAAATTCAGAAGGAGGATTCTCTGCACGTACAATGGTTGATAGAAAAAAAAATTGTTTCAACCAAAGAGAATAATGAGAATATAGAACCTTGCAATTCATATAAAGGACAAATTGAATGATATACAACTTTTACTTTAAATCACAAAAGAATTTTTAACAAGTTCCAAGCAATTTATCATAATAAAAATATATAACACTAGGCTGACCTCATCCGAAGTTAACTCCGAGTACTCTTTTTCTCGCATCTCATCTACCACATCAGCAGCTTTATATTGGACAGGACATAAGTCGCTCTTTTGTTCCTCTGGCTTTAAACCAACCGATACTTCGCTAGAAAGAGCATCTTGAACAACATTCGCGTCTGCTGCGACACAATTAAGGCAGTGCCAACTTCCTCGAGGCACACCAGCAAGAGGCGGATTCAAACAATATGTGTGATACTCTGCATCACATTGATCGCAAAGTAGAACCTTGTTATCCTCCTCATCAATGCCACAAACTTTGCATATCCCTTTATCCCAAGGTGCTTTGGGAATTTCATTCGCAACAGCATCAAAATGATCAATATCCTCATTAGAATTGTCTAATTTATGCTGCAGAGGAAGAACCTAAAAAAAAAACGAGTTTGTGTAAGACCATAAATAAATCATACTGCTAATCTGATTATTTTCCAATTAAAAAAAATGTAAAATATAACAAGCATACAGGATCACAGTAAAAGAAGAATGGAGATTTTGAAAAATATAACCACGGATCAAGTGATAGATGCAGAGAAAATGTGTACCTCTTTTAAATATAAAGAATCAAATGCGTGGTATGATTCTTCGGCGAGCTGAACCAGATTTGGGTAATTGCATAAAGCAATCTGCACCTCTTTCCAGAACTAGAAGTTGAAAACAAAGCAAAGTTAAGAAAAAGAGAATCTAGCATGTATTAACAAAATCTTTTATCACAATAATTAAAGGGGTGAAAAGAAATTGTCATTCTTAGTAATGGTAAAGCTTTGGAGATTAAAAGTTCCAAACAGAAATATAAATTATTTCATTTCAGCTCGTCTCGAGCACTCCGGCAAAATATTCACATTTATCTATAAATAAATAAGAAGATGAATAAACAGAAAGTCACATTCTTGTTCCATAGTTCAAGAAAATAATTAATTAGTTAAGAACGAATCAATCAATTAAACAAATGCAACGTTATTATAAAGAGGCGAAAATTTTAGATTTTTTTCCGAAAGTTAAGACTCCTATGCTACTCCACGGAAAATAATACGGCTCTAAAGCAAGATCAACGAACAAAATATTACACGTGTATATTTGAAAACGTAACAAAAAATACCTCTTCTACATCGTCGAAAAAAGCTTCATGTGATCCGTAAGCACCGGCAGCCAATCTCAAATCAACCATCCTTAAATAGAAAAGACTGGAAACCATAGCCGGAGAACCAAGAAGCCCTTCTTCATTACTGCCACAGAACACCAATTTATCTCCAAGCAACCTGCGGAGCTTTCTAGTTTGTTTCACTGTGGCCGATTTACGCAACACTATCCGACATTGTTTCATTACAATGTCCCACATAGGTTTGAAGTTCTTTCTGGTGGTTCTCCCAACGGAATGATTTTGTTGCATAGAGTGGAAAGTTGAAGCAACTTCCAGAGCTAGTTTCTGCAAGAGAAAAAATGTGTAAAATTAAAACATAAAGATTTATCACCCAAGACAAACAAAACTATATGGACAGAGTCAGAGATGAGAATTACCTTCGTAGGGCCAGAAGCATTGCCCTTGTAAACTTCTTTGCTGATCGAACGAACCAAGCATTCTCTCGCCCATTCGGGTGGATCCATTTCCAATGATTTATTGATACAATTTCTTATTTTGGACCCCACATTTGTCTTCAAACTTTTTATGGGTTCCAACTCTTGAACCCACCCGGGAATTTCTTCATTCGCCGTGGCGTCTTCAGACTTTAAGTCCGCTTCACCATCGTCGTAGAGAGAGCTATAAATTATGTTCGATGCTGCAGCAAGAAACTGAAAAAAAGAAAACCAAGAAGAACAAGATTAAAAATAAGAAAATGTTGTAATTAATCACTATTTATTAATATTAGTTTCAAAAAATTGCAAAGAAAGCATACGAAAAAACTCAATCTCGACTCACCTCTGCATCGGCTTCTAATCCAGCAACTCCAGTTTTCGGACCACTTTGTGGTGTAACATCGCCACATAAGTTCAAAAGTACGTCAATGCCATCACAAACCTCCAACGAGCCCAGCTCCCCTTTCAAAAATGACATGGCTAAAGCATACCTCCTAGCCAATTCTCGCCATGTAAATTTATTCACGGGAGGGAAATTAATCTCGGTTATTTTTTCCACGTTTTTAATTTGCCCCATTTTTTGGGGGAACTCTCTTAATAGTACTTGCAGCATTAATATGTGAGCTTCGAGTAAACCATCGAATGATGGTCCATCCAGTTCTGCGATAAATTCTTTCAAAGAGAGACCCTTTCTCATACCTAATACCTCCTGGAAACGCGACAAGAAAATCCATGCCTACATACGAACATACAATATATTAGAGGAAAAAATAAACTAATCTCTCTTAACAGCCAAAAAAATATAAAAACATAAAAATATAAGAGACTCTTCAAATAAAGAATATAAATTTACCTCAAGAAGATCTCCGAAATGTGGATGATCTCCATGGACTGTATGATTAATTGAGACAGGCTCTTCATTTATCGGGCTTCCAACTTTTCCATGGGCCTCCACTTAGACTTGAATTACTTAGCAGCCAAAAAAATCTAACACAGATTTACTCAATTCCACTGCACAAAGGACCTCCTTGGTGCAAAATCCACGTTACAGATGCAACAAGCTTCGATTTACTGCTGGTAAATCAAATCAAAAGGCTATTGATTAATCACTCTACAAGTATCAATATACATGCGTACAACAATTATCGAACTTCAAAAAAATTCCAAAATCGTAATCTACTCAATTACCTTGACAGACAACAGCAAAATAAAATTAAATATTTCAAACCATAGATCTATCTAGTCACAAGGTATATCAATTTTTATTTCATAATAAATCCAAAATCTACATTATATATCTCAAATTGTTACGTTTTTGCAATGAATTACCGGATCTGATCGGTATGAATAACAACATCTACACAAAAATGACTACTTGCAAGATCTTATCAAGAAACATATAAATGCAGAATCATTTTTTATAACCGGGTACGCACAATATAGAAACATATAAATGCAGCAAACAAATTATAATACATATTAATATGGAGCTAAATTCACCAGGACGAACAACTGCGCTTGACGAAAAAGGAGATGATTGCTAAAAATGAAAATAAAAATCAATGCACTGAATGAAAAATTTTATGCCCTCAGAGGGGTTTTAATACAATTCACCATACCCTAAAATTGCTCAAAGCGGCGGCGCGGCAGTGAATTTGCAAACCCTAGTAATAGTGGAATGCGAGTAAACGGTGAAATGGACTTAAATGCGAGTAAATTGGTATTACTAGAACGATTTGACATTAAATGGACCCATCGATTTATTTACGCCCATCATCTCTTTGTAGCATTTTACTAGCATTAATTATAAATTAAAAAGAAAACATCGAAAATATTGGGCTTGACCAAAAACATATCGGTCAATATAGAACGTTCACATTTTCAGACCCAAAAGCACCTGATCCATTAATATAATCATTTCAGGCCATGGTTCGTCTCAAATGCAATTAACCATTTCAATAAATATTATATGCACAGCATGAATGAGGTAGTCTGGTCTAAAAGTAAAAAATGATTCATGATTATATCATTGAAAATAAAAGGTAAGCTAATATGGTGCAGTCATCAAATAAAGGATATGAATCAATAAACATCATTAATCAAAATAAGCATACTAAAAGTCGCAAAATCACGATACCAAGCAAATGGAATAAATCTTGCCACATTTTATTACCTGTTTTTCATTTCCTTGGATCTTAGGCCTCGAGACGCAAGTTCATAGCAGTGTATTACAAGCATAGATATGGTGGAAGTCGGAGGTGTGGCAAAACTGGAAGGCATAAAAGATCAAAACAAAATTAGTAACGGCAATATAGAACAACATAAAATTTAATAAACTGAATTATTATAAATCATTTTTATATTGATTGCTATTATGTGAAATCCCAATCATAGACATTATCACGGTTGTGTCGGGATAATGATAAAAAAAAAAAAATTCAATAAAATTTGTCTTTATGTATTGAACTTGCCAATTTGTCATTTTTGTAGTAGAACTATTGTCATCAATTTTCTTGTAAAAATACTTTGTTATAGCTCAAAAACTTCTTGATACCCAAATTTAAAGTATTAAAAACTCTCTATACTAAGTATGATGAATTCTAATGCTTTAAGCTAAAATTTGGGAAACCGTGATAATATAAAGGCAATAAATGATACCATGACTTTCCAAACATTGAATTAAGGATCATGTACAGACAAATAGGGAGGGGGAAATAAAGGACAAACCTTGATATGCCGAATCCTTGCCTTTATCAAATCCAAAGCCATAGATGTTGAAAATAAGATTGGTCTTACAACATCTATGGGATAGGATATCCCCTTCTGAAATTCTTTTGCAATGAGATGTTGGACTCTGATCTCGTTCGGGAACATTTGAAGAAATGCGAACTCTCTTCAATCCAACACCCAATCGAGAGTGCCACGTTTAAAAATTCACTAAGGAGTGAGTATTTGGGCATCCAATATGCTGGAAAACTGTACTGGATGATAGATTTAGACACCGGTACTTGGGTGATTGTCAATGAAGTTGATGAGCGATATCAAGATAGCAAAAATCCTAATGTTGTCGGAAATTCGAAGACGAGTAGAATTGAACAAATTTGGAGCATTGGAGGATCAAAGGCATATTCTTCTTGGGCGTGCTACCAATCGGAAGTTGAAATCAAAGGAGTTGTCGATTCCTTGAGAGACGATGACCGAGTTAAAGGACAACTGGAGAAGACTTTTCTGCTAATTAGATCAAGAATTAATAGTTCGCCGAATGAGTTTAAAATTGAAGGCGAAGAGCCTCAACCACCTGTCCTAAATCAAGGTCAAAACTTTATGACAAGGATGACGAACATACAGAAGGGCAAGGGCAATTATGCTCCTTCAGTTGAGGTAGAGACAACCGAGATGAAGATGAAACGGATAAAGGGTAAAATGGTTGTTGAGGATACGAAGGAAGTTGACCCTAACTCTGTACAACCGTTGATAGACAAAACGGCTGATTATTTAGGGCAACTTAAAGACAACCTTCTAGATATGTAAGTTGCGATTCCTAAGGAAGCGTTGCGGTCGTCCAAAGCGTGCATTTATAGGAGGCATGCTTCGGATGGTTCAGGCAGTAATCGTATTTGAAGATATGATTAAGCTGAGCTATTTAGATTGCTTTTGGAGGTATTGATCCTCACTCCCAACAGCTGCCCAAATATCCACCGTATCTGCTCTTTCTTTGCGAATATACTCCTTAGACTCCGCTATCAAGTATGACAATTCTTCTTCCGGTCCATCAAAATCAGTCTTGAGAGAATTCAAGTATGGTGAAACAAGCAAGAAAAGGAAAAGAGGGTTGTTGTGAAACAAAGCTACTCACAGCCACTCGGCGCTTATGTTTGTATTCCGATCTTCTGTAATCAAGGATGAAAAAATTAACATGGGAATTGGTTGTTGAGGGCATTGGGAAATACGATTCAAATTTTGTAAAGCAACCAATGGAAGAAGAGTCTTATATCTTAAGGGAAAAAAGGGGAAGAGCCTAAGAACATGGTTTCGCACTTGTGTCCCTAATAATAATGTTCAAAGTACTGCACTAGCGTCAACGCCATCTGCCTGTCAAAAAAATAATAATAAAAGCCTTGTTCATTGTAAGTGTAGGTGAAGAGTTACAATTTTCAAAAAAAAAAATGCGATGAAATAACAATTTCTTTCTACATTCAATGATCATACAAATATTCCCTATTTAGATGTCACGCACGTAAAAAACAAACAATTATATTCAAATTGGATCCCAGTCTTAAAAAGGATATTACTTGTCTTATTTATTCCCTTCCCTGTAATGATGTCATTAAATGGCTCCTAAAAAAATCATAGAATCGAAAGGAATAAAAAAACCCGCTAGGGTTTCATGAATTTTCCTGAGACGTAAACTAAAAGGGCAACAAATCTCTCATCCAGAACTATAAATACAATTAAAGTCCAAATACAAAGCCGATAATTCCAAATTCATTTATTAAGATCTTAAAGTTTAAGTTCCGGAAAAAAAATCATCATTTTAAGAGTTTCAAATCTCAATTAATTGGTATATATCAATAAATGGTCTTGATCTACGATCTCCGGAACAGAAACATGCCACAAACAAAACATGCATGACATACAAAAACTTAAATTCATTGGCCAGATCGTACATAACAATTCTGGAATCAACAATTAAACAAATTAAATTCGATTTCATCATGCAAATAAATAAACTAATTAAGATTTAAGAGACCAAAAAACTACCTGTTGCATTCGACAAAAAGACTTTACGAAACAGAATGACGTTTATGCAAAAAACGCGGCAGAGGTTCGGGAGGAGGTTGTGGGCAGTGCAGATCTTGGACGATTTGTTCAATCCTGGATTCAACAATTAAACCAATTAAATTCGATTTCATGTAAATGAACTAATTAAGAGACAAAAAAACGAACCCTCTAGTGTTTCATAAATTTTCCTCAGACGTAAACTAAAAGGGCAACATATCTCTCATCCACAACTATAGCATTGGATACGTAAACAAAATATAGAATACACATTCGGTACATACAAAGCCGATCTTAAGGTTTAAGTTCCGAAAAAAAAAATCATCATTTCACGAGTTTCAAATCTCGAATTAATTTGTATACATCGATAAATGGTCTCGATCTACGATCTCCGTAACAAAAACATGCCACAAACAAAACATGCATAACATATAAAAAAATGAAATTCATTGGCCAGATCGTATATATCAATTTTGGAATCAACAATTAAACAAATTAAATTCGATTTCTCATGCAAATAAACAAATCAAGACAAAAAACTACCTGCAGACCATCGCCCATTTTTTTCTTTTCGATCGAAAAAATTATTTGCAAAAAAGAGTGACGTTAATGCAATAGACCCGGCGGCGGTGGAGGTTCAGGAGGAGCGGTGGGCGGTGGAGATCTCTGATCGATTTGTTCAATCCTGGATTCAACAATTAAACCAATTAAATTCGATTTCATTTAAATAAACTAATTAAGAGACAAAAAAAGAAAAACTAACGGCATACCTGTATTTACGAATAGATGGACGTTAATCCGAAAAATCCGGCGGCGGTTCGGGAGGAGGCTGTGTGCGGTGGAGATCTCCCCACATTTCTTTAATTCTGGAATGAACAATTAAACAAATTAAATTCGATTTTGGACAAGCAATTAAACTAATTAAGAGGCGTTAGAACCTAACCTGTAGACCATCACCGTTAATTCAAAAAAAAACAACGGGGCGGCGGAGGTTCAGGGGGAGGCGGTGGGCTGTGGAGATCTTCGAAAATCGATAAATAGATCCGCACAACAAATTTCATGATGTCAGAATTCGACAGCGGCGCATGTATATAATACTGATAGCTCTGTGTACAGTCGTATTTATAGTGACAGTGGGGAGTAAATCTATGGAAAGTTGGTGTGGTAGGGTTCATTTCAGACAGCCGCCGCCGACTGAAGACAAGCCCAGTGGGCCTCGTTTTTTGTACCAGTGTTGTACCTCACTTCTTCTACTCGTGCTATTCTATAATTAGTATTTAAAGGATTGGACTTTTATTTTTTTATTAGTTTGACAATTCATGTGCTCAAATAAAATAAAATAAAATAATCCAAGTAAAAGAAGTAGAATTTTGAATGTTGTAGTTCGATTTGGTCGAAGTTATTTTAAAAGTTATGTTATGCTTGGGAATTATGATTTATTATGAAAGTCGGTTTGTCGTGATTTTTTAACACGAGCAGACTGATCTAAAAATATATGTTGCATCTGCAACAAGTAAAAGTTAATAACGAAATAGAAGAAGTATGATTTATGATATTGTAGTTCGAACTAAATTTGCGTCTTCGTGGATAAGAGTTATTCCAAAGGTAAGTTGTGATTGGGACTTGAGATTTATTATGAGAGACGGGTTGTCGCGATTTGTTTACCCTAACAGACTGATTCAAAAGTATATACTACGACTGCAATAAATAAAGTTAATAACGAAGTAAAAGAAGCATTAGTTAAAATATTGTAGTTTGAACTCAATCGATGTCCTCATGAAAATGAGTTATTTTAAAATGTATGTTATGCCAGAAAGATAAGATTTATTCTAAAGGATGGGTCGTCGTGATTTTTATTTACCTTAAAAATCAATCCAAAAATATATATATACTATGACTGCAACAAATAGAAAGCTAATAACAAAGTAAAAGAAGTATACTTTAAGTTATTGTAGTTTAAACTCAATCGACGTCTTCCTGGATCGAAGGTGTTTTAAAAGGTAAGAATTATGTGTGGAAGATCAGATTTATTATGGAAGCAAGTACATATCCCGTTTTCGCGCAACATGATTATGGAAATCCACGAGTAGCGACCGCGTGTACTGTATGTGTGACAGTTGTCATTTACAGGTCGTCGAGATTTGTTTACCCTAATAGATTGATAAAAAAAAAGTATATATGTCGCGACTACTACAAAATCGAAATGTTAATGAATTGGGAGGAAATACCATATACTCGCAAAATTAGTTAGACGAAACTTGCACATTTTGATTATTGCACCAAAAGACGAAATCCCTCGCCCCCATCCCTTGGCCCGACAAGGATTGATGGAGGAATCTAAATCATGATAACTCAACGGCCCGTTAAGGTAGCGGATCCGAACCTAGTGCCCACAAGGAACCAACCCTCATTGGAGTTGAAATTCCCAAACTGCGGCTGCCAAGATTCGATCGTAGAACCTTGCACCAACTTACCACCTCCGGAACCAGTTGAGCTACACCCATGCGGGCCACATTTTGATTATTAATCACATTCCATGTGAAAATGGCACATGGATAACATCCTAATTTCGTATTAGATAATATAATTTCTAATTTAACTCATAATGAAAAAAAATGATGACATTTTATAGATTTACTATTGCTAGGCCTACCCAAATTTATCGAACTTACAATTAGAAGAGCTGAGGCCCATATTACCCTCGTAGTCCAAAAAACAATAAGCTTAATGGGCTATAATAACTATAAGTTTAGGCCCAAATTTATTTGAAATTGACTTTTCGAGAAGTCCATTAATATTGCTAATAAATATTTGGCAAATAGAGTCTATATTCCAAAACTCTTGCAACTAATTTTTTTCGCACGTGCTGAAATCTTGTTAAAGTTATCAGTAATTATTATTTCAAAATAATTAAACAGTACTACAGAGTTAATTAATACAATTAATGCGCGATGATTAGTTTAATTTAGTTTAGGCTACTCTGTATTATAGTAGTGCTAATAGTCTAATACTATGTAACCGTCACAATAACTTAAAAAAAATGATGCAATTTCACTATTTCAATTCAAATTTTGCTGCTTTGGGGTTGAAGCGTCTTTTTCAAAATTTGAACCCCTCAACTCTCCTTAAATATCTACATATTTAAATTAAATTTTAATTGCTATTTAAAAACCTATGAAAGACCAAATTAAACAAAGTAGTCACATATTTGACTTTAGGTAGAAAGAAAGACCTAGGGGCATATCCGTAAATTTAATATCTGACCGGCACCCCCGAAAGGTCCCGTGTAAAATATTTACCCGCCCCCTGCCGGCCTAGGTTTGGGCATTAAAACACGCCGTCTCTTTTTACTGCCCGCCGGTTACATTCTCTTAACTCTCTCTCTCTCTTCTTTCTCGCTCTACATTTTCTCATTTTTCCTCTTTATTTTTCTTTATAAATACTTAAATAGTAGTATTGATGTCATTCACAGTATTGCAATAAATACTATCACAATTATCTCGCTGCTGCTTCCTCAAATACGCCGTCGGATTTTCATTTTCCCGTGGTAATGCATCTTCCCCGTGTACGCATTTTGAGATGTTAACTGAAATTTATCATGTTTTGGCTGTGAATCTAGTTGCAGACTTGCAGTAATCGATTGAAATTCATGATTTCGGAGTTAAGGATTGTGAGATCTTAATGCATTTTTGCTCGATTTTAAGTTAGTGTGTATATTTTTTTTTTCTTACTGTTTATCTGTTAAAATCCGCCCTGTTGCACTTGATATGATTTTTTAATTTTTTTCCCTTCAATTATTAGTGCTAGATCGCTATCCCAATTTGCAGAAATGGACTTGTTAATGTGATCGATTTTTGATTAGTCACTTGGTTAGTTTGAGTGTTGGTCTTCTCTGAAATTTTTGAAGTTTAAATTCGAGGGATCCATAAATATTTAGTGATCTGTTGAGTAGTGATTGACGGAGATTTAACTTACTGATTTGTTCTCGTAAGTTCTGCTGTGTGTTTCTGTGTTGAGATTCTCACTACATTGGGCATCTTATATGTGTCTTTGCTGTTTCTGTCAATAAGTTTGCTAGATCTAGTCCATTAGCTACTAATAGAAAGTCGATAGTCAGTATTCGTTATCAGATATGAATCTGAGTGACAATTCAGATGTTGTTTTATTTCAGTATGCAGTGAAGGAATGAAGCTGTACATTAGTTTTTGGTATAATTTTTCCTTGAGCAATTCTGTTTTTGAAATGTATCTATTGGTGTTGGGATCGTAATCTCGAGTAAATGGCATTATGTATCTATTTGTCCTATGTATTTGTACCTTAATTGACTATAATGCTAATGTGAAAGTGTTTTTGTACTTCTTGTTTCAGGTGCCTATAATTTCCATAATGTCGGAAGTAGCTCTCGGAGATGTCAGCAAATTACCAGAGTCTGAGAGGATAAATGGAACTTCTAATAATGGAAACTCAGTAAAACCTGTCACGGAAACTACGGAAGAAAACCCTGGAGAAAAACTCAACAAAAAAATGGCCGCTATGGTTGACCCTCCTACTGACATAGACGGCACAGAAAATTCTGGAGAAGCAGCGGCAATATTGGAAATAGAGTACATTGAATCTGAGAATTTGAAGGATGTCGAAGATGTGGAGAATTGTTTGAAGGTAATGATATTTCTCTCTTTTTTCATTTTTGTTTATTTTTTGGATCAAGTACTCAAATGTTAATGATTTATTGCATTCTTGTTTATAGACACTCGTATCAGGTCTAAGCTCCAAAGACTGGGTTTCAGTTTGTGATGCGCTCAACAATGTCCGCAGACTGTCTATATATCACAAGGAAGCCATTGTTGGCATATTGTAAGTGTCAGCTTCTACTTGGTTTTTCGCAAATTAGTATGTGGGAATCCCATAATTTTTGGCTGCATTCGGTGATTTTAATTTCTGCCCCTTGTAAATCTCAATTCATAATAAACAGGAGTGATGTGATTTCTCTCATATTGAAATCCATGAAGAACCCAAGAAGTGCCCTTTGCAAAACAGCAATCATGACGTCTGCCGACATTTTCAAAGCTTTTAATGATGACATAATTGATTCTTTGGATCCATTGGTAATACATTCTACTTTAAGCTCAGTTGTAGGTTTTACCATTTAAATTAAAAAACAGTTGTCAATTTCCGTCTATCAACTATAATATTGTTATTGCCTTTTCTAGCTTGTACAGCTCCTCCTCAAATCTTCACAAGACAAGAGATTTGTATGCGAGGCAGCTGAAAGTGCTTTAATAGCCTTGAATAGCTCGGTTTCTCCTCTTCTATTGTTGCCCAAACTGCAACCTCACATTAAAAACAAGAATCCACGAATTCGAGCAAAGGCATCTGTCTGCATTTCTCGAAGTGTACGGCGACTGGTAATGTCGCTTATAATTTCCACGCTTTAATTCCACCCCCCACCCCCACCCCCTTACTTTCAAGTTGTTTATCATGCATTTGAATTTTGAAGAGCTTTTAGCTCCCAATTTAGGGCTATGAAGATCATACTCATTCGTCTCATAGTTGCACCTTTTATTTTTTTTTTGGCAGGGAGTTGATGGAATTGAATCATTTGGTATTGACAAACTGGTCCAAATAGGTGCATCACAGCTCAATGACAAACTCCCCGAGTCTAGAGATGCTGCTCGAACTCTGTTATTGGAGTTGCATTCTGTATTTGAAAAATCACATGTTACTACAGAGGCAAGTGCTGTATCTGAAGAACCTGTTATCGCTTCTTGGGAACTTTTCTGCCAATCAAAGCTCTCTCCTTTAAATGCTCAAGATGTTCTTCGTGTGACCAATACTGCTCGAGCGGGACTTGTTTTGGGTTCATAGCAAAACCTCTATCTTCGAGCAAGTGCCTTAGTGAGTGAGTCATATTCTTTCTTAATTTCCCATTTCGTGACAATTTTATTTTACTTGTATATACCGTGAAAATTTGATATGTTCGGTAAGGCGATTGAAGTGCATAGTTTGAGCTATAGATTCTGCCCGCGCACGTATATTGGATATTGAATGTTTGTTTGTTTCAGAAATTGTTTTGTGCTATTAATATGAAATCTGAGTTAATTCCCCTAAAGAGTTAATGTTTTGGTTCCTTGATCAAGTGGGCTTTCTTTGTTTGAGGGCATGCGAAGTTGTCTATCCAAATGTGGCAGTCGGAATTATGTTCTTTGCGGGCATTTTATTGCATTAACTATGTTAAGTTGTGTTTCGATTGACTATTTGGAGGTTAAGCTTCAATTACGAGAACTAGTAATAAGCCATTGGCAGTTTGACATGTCTTTTGCTTCCATCCTTTTCTTAGTGGTTTTATTGCTGTATGAATCAATTGTGACAGCAAAATATAGAGCTTATAAACAAAATTCCCCTTCTTAAAATTGGTGCTATAAAACGACCATGTTACATTCGCATGTGATATCAACTCACAAATAATGATGCGGGGTCTGCAATATGCATATAGGTCCCTCACGAATTGATGTATGTATTAATGTATAGCTAATTTAGCGAAATGCATTAAGTGCACGTTTATCTGTCTCAACCTTACATGTACATAAGGAAATCAATTTGTCCATCATTATTAATACTATCAATCACAGTCTTTATATATATTATTGTACTTTGCTATTTTTTTCATCTAAAGACAAAAATATTGCTGCCAATTTTTCTGACGTTACTCCAAATGTCTATAATCTCTATTTTTTCAATAGCTACAAATTCATTCACTCTCCAACCACTCCACAAAATCAATCAACCCCACCAAAAGTTTGAATTATTACTTAAATATTTACTATTGGATTAGCTGCCTTCTGTTGAATCACTTACCATACGAAAACCTTCCCATAAGACATTTCTTCCCACATCATTGCATCTTTTATTGCATTGCCCACTCCGTTTTCTTGAACACACTTAGAAACACAATTTTTCGTAATCATTTTCTTGATCAACGTCCTTTCTACAAGCACGATCGCCTTTTTTTTTTTTGGTTTCTTGGGCTTGATAATACATGGATGGTTACTTGAGATGGGGAGCCATGTTTTAGGCATTGCAACAGAGGTTATAGTGATGACAGTAGTGATCTCAGTAATCCTGCTTTTCCTAGGAATCGGAGCTTTAGTGCTGATCCATGTCTGTATCGTTGGGAGGACTCTCAGAAACGGGGTTAGAGAGAGAAACGGTAATAGTAATAATAGGAATACGGTGGAGAGAGAAAGTTTGGGGAGCACGAGCATGTCCCGAGACGACATCGAAAAGTTGCCCTGTTTCGATTTCGTGGGGAAGGAGAAAGCTGGGAGTATCAGCCCTGCAGCAGATTGTGCTGTTTGTTTGGAGAATTTTAGGGCGGGTGAGAGATGCAGGCTTTTGCCTACTTGCAATCACAGTTTTCACGCTGAGTGCGTGGATTTGTGGCTTTTGAGGACTCCCGTTTGCCCTGTTTGCAGAGCTGGTGCTGATTTTGTAAATAGTGGATTGTTGTGTGGTGAAAATGTGACCGAAATTCAGATTGGCGGCGGCGGCCGCGGTGGTGGTGTGGCATTGAGTGTAGTTGTTGGTTCTGATAATGTTGCAGAAAGCCAAACAAGGGAAACATGGAGTTCTAGTGAGAGAGTGGTTGAGGAGAGAGAAGAAAATTGATGGTGAGTGAGATGAGGGAAGTGGGATTAACTAGATTTTCATTAATCGGTTGGTAGGTTGGTTTGAATAGTAGTTGATTAATGTGGGCTTGGGTCACTGTAAATAAATGAAAATTGGCCCGATTATTGCATTATGTTTGTCTATATATATATATAGTTAACGTGGAAATGTGTTTTTATTTTATTGTTTGGGAATTTTTATTTAGAGATGAGGCCATTCTAATTGTTGGGCTAGTTTTTCTGGGCTTCATTTGAGGTAAACCGAACTTTACAGCCCAAATAATTAGTCCGCCCAAAATGGGTAGGGTCAACATTGCATTGTGAATTAGAAATAAATAAAATAAAATTCCAAAATCGAATTTTTTTAATACAACGAAAATGATTCAAGAAAATCATTTCAATCTCCATCGCTAAGATCATATTCAATGCTGAACTCAATTTCTAATACTAAGAGTACCACATAAGATATTTTAAGATTTTTATTGAAAAATCATCTTCAATACAATTTTTTTTAAGAAAAATCTCCGATTGATATGGCAATGTAATATATTGATTCTTGAGTATTGTATTGGAGAATATTTTGCATTAGAGCAACTCTAACAGTTGTGCTAAAATTTATGACTTCTTATTAAAACTATACACAGTGAACAGTGTTTTAGCACACCATTTTTTCTGACTCACTCCAGCAGTGTTTTAGCATACCACTTTTTCTGACTCATTCTAGCAGTGGTTGTTTATATTTTAACATATCACTTTAAAACATCACTACTCAATCCAATATATTTTTTGATACATAATTTTACATTTTATTATTATATTTCATATATCTGATGATATAATTAAAAAAATATTTAAAATAATAATAATTTCAATTAAATAATTATATTTTAAGTGTTATACTTTATGGAAAAAAATAGTGAATTAGAGTTGGGAACTCCGTGCAATTATACTATAATTTGATTTTATGATAAAAGTGATTTTGCCATTTCATTCTTTTGGTGTTTCATATTTGACAAGCCGAATTTAAAATGAGTAAACTGCAAAATGTACCCCTGTGTAATCTATAAATAGCAAAAACTCCCTGTGATAAATAAATTAGCAAAAACCCCCCTGTAAAATTTAGTCAAAAGCAAAAACCCCCCTGGTTGACTTGTGTGTGGCTCACTCGCGGGTTGCGCGACTGGGAGTTAGTTTTTTGACGTGAAATGACGAAATTGACCCTTAAAATGTATTTATATGTATATATATATTATATGTATATATATTTTCTTTTTAATTTGGTTGTTTAAAAATTAAAATATTGTTAAAAAATAGTAAATAATTAAATTGAAAAATTATTAAAAATTTGTTTATCAAATTAAGTATATATTTTTTTAAATACATAATAATGAAATTTAATTTTTCTTTTGATGTAGGGATAATTTAAAATATATACAAAAATTATGTGATAATAAAAATAGAAATAAATTAAAGACCCCATTGTACCTTTATAATTAAAATATAACAAAAATAAAATAATTAATTTTTTTAAAAAATATAAGAATTTATTAATTGCAAAATCCCGGGGGTATTTGGGTTTTTTTATATTAAGTCAACCCTCAAATGAGTAATGGGCCGAGTATGCTATTTAAATAATTTCACAGGGGAGGTTTTTGCTAGTTTATTTATCATAGGGGGGTTTTCGCTATTTAGAGATTAAACATATGTACTTTTTAGTTTTTACAGTTTACTCAATTTAAAATATGCCATGTGGTGTATAATGTATCACAACTGTTACAGCTCTAATTTTTTACAAAAGTTGTAAAATTTAGTATTTACCACATCTGCTGGAGTTTTGCTCTTACAAAATCTCGATCTTGCCAAATAAATCTCGATCTTGCTAAATAGGATAATTTTTGTTAAGATTCACATTTTGACACGTGCGATTTTCAGAATTTCTATTAGTGACGCACTAAGTCAAGTCTCAATTATTAGGCCCACACATTTTCATCTTCTCCAACTATAGTTGATTTAATAATTCACATTACTTTATTCAGTCTATTTAGTATTTATTGACCCACCAATAACCATACAAACCTAAGAAAAAAAACATGTCGAAAACTCACATAGCTGTATTCCCCTTCATGTCAAAAGGCCACATCATCCCACTCCTCCACCTCTCCCGCCTCCTCCTCCTCCGCCGCGGCGTATCCATAACCATCTTCACCACTCCTGCAACTCATCCTTTCATCTCCCAACTCCTCTCCGGCGATGACGTCACCATCACCACCTTACCATTCCCGGCGAACATACCCGGAATCCCGCCGGGAACTGAAAGCACCGACAAGCTTCCGTCCATGTCACTCTTCGTCCCCTTCGTCAACGCCGCCAAGCTAATGCAGCCCTCCTTCGAGGAAGCTCTCCTGAACATCAACCGCTCAAACGAATCCCATCCGATAAGCTGCATCATTTCAGACGGGTTCCTCCCCTGGACGCTGCAGACGGCGGCGCGTCTCGGCGTCCCTCGCCTGAGCTTCTACGGCATGGGCCACTACGCCATCACCCTCTCCCGCGACGCCGTCGCCAACGGCTCCCTCTCTCTGCACGAGTCCGGCGACGAGCCGTTCAACCTAGTCGGCTTCCCTCGGATCCAGTTGACCCGGAACGAGTTCAACGACCCGTTTGACAAACCCGACCCGACAGGCCCTCATCTGGATTTCATAATCGAAGCCATCACATCCACCAATAACAGCTTCGGCTTGTTGGTAAACAGCTTCTACGAGCTGGAGCAACCGTTTGCCGACTACTGGACCCGCCACTGCGAACCCAAAGCCTGGAGCATTGGACCACTCTGCCTCGCGGCGGCGCCGCCGCCAAAAGCCGAACCCTCACCGAGCCACAACCCGAAATGGATCCAGTGGCTGGACCGGAAATCGGCTCTGGGTGACTCGGTTTTGTACGTTGCATTTGGATCTCAAGCAAAAATACCACCGGCGCAGTTACGTGAAATCGCCGCCGGATTGGCGGCGGCGGAAACGAGCTTTCTATGGGTGTTGAAGAAGAGCGAATTCGCGGAATTTGATCTCGAGGAATTATTAGTATCGGAGAGAGGAATGTTGGTGGATGAATGGGTTGACCAGAGGCAGATTCTGGAGCATCCGGCGGTTGGGGGGTTTCTGAGTCACTGCGGGTGGAACTCGGTGATGGAGGGAATATGCGCCGGAGTTCCGATTGTCGCGTGGCCGATGATGGCGGAGCAATTCCTCAACGCAAAGTTCGTGGCGGAGGAGATTCGTGTCGGTTCGAGGGTTAAGACGGTCGACGGATCGGCGAAGGGATTTATTAGTCGGGAGAGCGTGAAGAACGCGGTGGTGGAATTAATGGAGGGGCAAAAGGGGAAAGAAATGCGGGCGAAAGTGAAAGAGGTCGCGGAGGCGGCGCGGAAATCGATGGCGGAAGGAGGGTCGTCGTCGCTTGCTCTAGATAACCTCGTCGCCGAGATACGTAGCCATAATAATAATAATACTAATAAGATTTCACCGTAATATGCTCGAGGATAACCTCGTCGTTAAATTATCGGCCACACGACAATCGGAACTCCGGCCGGGCGCATATTATTATATTATGTTGTATCTCGAAGCTACATTGTCATGTTTGAGCGGCCGAAAAATAAATAAATCGAAAAATTTGTAACCTCCGCTGGTAAAAAAAAAAAATAAACTGCAGATTTCAACAGCTGCAAATTAATTATTATAATTTTGTATGTTGTCGATGTATCCAATATTTTTTATCAGTTGAAATGCAGCTTCAATATTTAAGTTCAAAAATATCAAGAAGTAAATATGAATAATAATACTATGACACTTAAGATATTGTTATCTAGTTTCACAATTTACATTTCTATATTCTTCTTGATTAACAATGCGAATGCTTCATTTGCTGATCATTTGTTTGATAACTCGAGTTGTGACGGTCGATACTGGGGCGGTTTTGTAAATAACAACTGTTCGTGTAATTTTCTTTACTCCTTGGCCCTTAAAGCAAATCAGACAGGGGAAATTTTCTTGAATTCGGGCCAGGCGAATTTTTCGGTTTGTGGAGGCTGCTCAGATTTCTCAACTTTGGATGTTAATAATAAATTTGGAAATAGAATTGAATTGCTAAGACGTAAATGCGGGTCGTGTGACTCGTGCTTAAGAAGCTGGGAAGAAATACAGGAAGCAGAGTCTGAGACTTGTCGCTTTGCTGTTTTAGTTATGTCAGTTAGTACAGACATTGAAAATGAAAAACGGGCTTCGAGAATTTTCGATTGCCTCGGCAATCAGCATATTGTAGATTCTAAACTTGCCAAGAATACTCCGAGGAAGAAAACACGACCAGGTGAGTCTCGAATATTTGAATTACTAATAAATATGTACGTATTGTTTACAATTTTACGAATCGTTCGTTGAAAAAAGGCTTGTGTGTACTAATTGGAGGCACCGTTGGATTTTTCGCGGTAGTAATATTTTCGATATTGATTTTGTCACGGAGAAGAAGAGAGACGCCGGTAGCACCGGTCGATAAAGATGGTATATACATACATATGCTTTTATGGATATCCTAATTATCAAGAAACTTATAGTTAATTATATGGTAATTAATTTTTTGTCCAGATTGGAAACCTGCGTTATCCGTACTATCGAAAGATTCCGCATTAATGAAAATCCCGATTGAAGAGATTCTTTCTGCCACAAATAATCTACTCGAATCGAACTTCATTGGTGAAGGGACATCAGGTCTGACTATATCTATATATATGTAACTTATTTTATTGCGGAATTTTTTCTTACTCTAGAGAACACTTTTTTGGTACTAGGAAAGGTGTATAAAGGAGTGTTGTCTAATAATCAGTGTGTTGCGATCAAGAAAATTACAAACGATGCAAATGCCGATTCGTTTCTGAGAGAAATCGGAAGCCTGGTTCATGTGAGACACTCAAATTTAGTAACTCTAATGGGGTACTGTGAAAACGGAAGCGAATGTTTCTTGATTTATGAACTTTGTCCGAACGGGAACTTGTCCGAGTGGCTTTACGGTATGTATTGTCCTCGACTTTCGATTTTCCCATCTTTACGATAAAATCATAAAATGTCTAACATTACACACACACACACAAAAAAAAAAAAAAAAAAACAGGAAAAGATGATAAAATTCTGTCATGGATTCGAAGACTCGAGATTGCTATTGGCAGTGCAAAGGGACTAAGGTTTCTCCACACATTTCCTCGCGGATGCATCGTTCATCGAGATATCAAGGTACACTATAATGTGTGTATGTGTGTGTGAAATATGTAAGTTTCGATTTTTTTTCATCAAATTAAATGAAACGAAAATTGTTGCTTCTCACACAGCCCACAAACATTCTCATCGGAACAAATTTCGAGGCCAAGCTTTCCGATTTCGGATTATCCAAGGTAATGAGTCTCGGAGAAACAAGTGTCAGTTCGGAAGTACGAGGTACATTCGGTTACGTTGACCCTGAGTACCACCGAAGCAATCCCCACACAAGTGCAAAAACTGATATCTACAGCTACGGAATCGTACTTCTTCAGATTCTCTCAGGGAGGAAAGTTATCGATATGAACATGAAGAAACCCAAGACCTTGGACAAAATCGTAAATAAATTTCACACGTCTCGTTTTTCATCGTCTAGTAATAAGTACAAATTCCAAGTCCAACAAATTTCTCTATCTTTTTTTTTTGTCAACAGGCGAAATCTGTTACGAAGAATCGAAAAATTGTAGAATTTGCTGATCCGAATCTTCACGGAGAGTATTCAATGGAAGCCTTTCGTCTAGTATTCGAGCTAGCTATATCGTGCACGGGGGATAAACAAAAGAGACCGTCGATTAATGAAGTTGTAACGAAATTAGAAGATGCTCTCGGAATATCGAAAAGGATTGAACCTTCTACACCAGATTGGTCCAAAGTTCCCTAGTTAATTGAATTTTGCTCTCATATATACATGTATGTATATATATAATTGGGACGGCGGTTCGAGAAAATTTAAATCGGAAAATGCGCTAAAATAATGTATACATCTAATGTACTATTGACATTTGTACTGTGCATGGCTGATAAAAGGGTGATACCCCTCTCGATAAAGTATGTCGAAAAACTACACAATAAAATTAAATCGTAGCATCTACGCTAAAACCCCGTTTGAAATTACATTAAAAAAAATACCTAGAGTTAAACTTCTTCAGAGAAATCAGGTTCGTCGGGTTTAAAGAATTTCGGCATCTTCAAACTCGAAGAAGAAGTATCGGGGATCGGAATCTTCTGCACAGCTCCTCTTCTCGTATTCGCAGCAAATTTCGATGCTAATATCGTCGCTCCGAGATGCTGCGCATGGCTGTCAGCATTATCACCGTCCGAATCACCGTTGCCGCCATCTTCTTCTTCTTCGCCTTCGTAAAAGTACAAATTCTCGCGCAAGGCCAATTCCTTTGCAAGCTTCTTCTTCTTGTACCTTCTCCACGCCGCCTGCAGAAAGCAAGCGCCCCAAGTCCGCCATTGATGCGAGTAGTACCTAAACGCGTGCTGCAGTTTCATGCTGTGGAGGCGTTTGAATTGCATGGCGACGAATTTAAGGTCCTCTGCTCGGAGTGCGAACGCTTCGACTTCGGTCAATGTTTTGACCGTTCGAGTTGAGGAGGGGAGGTTTAGCGACGAATTGGGGACTAATGCCCACGTGAGTAATTCTTCACCGCAGAAATCGCCGGGTCTTAGTGTTATTGAGTTGAAGAAACCGGAGCGACCGCCGTTTGTGGTGGAGCTCTCCATTTGGCCTCGGATTATGAAGATCATCTCGTTTACCGGATCGCCCTCTCGTACAATGTAGCTGCCAGGTGTGCTCAAGGATGAAACGAGACGCTCGCATATTGCGTCCAGGAGTTGGTCGTCCATCTGCGCGAAAAACGGCACCTGCAAAACACGAAATCTACTCCATCCAGCATTTTCTCTCGATCCAAACAGAGTCAACAAGAAACGAAACAAAATTCCCCAAAAAAATAAAATAAAATGACGTACACGGCGGACGAGTTTAAGACAAAGATGTCTCTGAATTTCGCGACGGAGATCCTGAGGTAGGGACCACAGAATAGATTCTTCGTTGACCCCACGAGTGGTCAACCATTTATACTGTTCGAAACGACGAACACGTTCTTGCAAATCGGGAGGCAACTGCCTATGCCTCATCCATTCCTCCGTGTCTCTTCTCCTTATCCTCCACTCCTCCAGTCTCACCGTCATCGATTGCAAGTAAGTCTTCCCTCAACAAAAAAATAAAACAAAAATAATTTATAATCGAACACACACACACACACGCATACGTACGTACATACATACATACATACATATATATATAACTAGTAATGGTGAAGATATTATTAATTACCTGCATATTGCCGATGAGCTGCGCGAATAGAATCAGACCGAAAATACAGAGAACAATGCAGAAAGATGTCTCACCAATATAAGTGCTTGTTTCCAAATTCTGTCCATATGAACTGCAAGCATGGTTATTATATAAGTAAATAGATACAAAATAACAGATTAGTTAAACGAACGAGTTTATTGCATTTAGCACCCCATGTGTTGTATTAAATTGCTTAAAAACTCTCCATGTTATTTTATCGGCAAATAACCCCTTAGAATAGAGAATTTTCAAGGGGTAAATTGCTGCAAAAATTGAATCATAGGGGGTTCTTTGCCAATAAAATATATAACGGGGAGTTTTTTAACAATTAGAAAAAACAGAGGGTGCCGAATGGAATAAACCCTTTGAAAGAACTATAAATGATCACACCTCAGATTTCTCAAGCCCCACCAAAGGCAGTAGAGATACTTCTCGAGGAAACTGGCGGAAGCAACTTCGCTCGTGAAAGCATCGGCAAACATTCCAAACTTGAAATCGGAATCATCGTTTTTCGCGTCGCATCGGGAGAGCACACTAGTCATATTCAGCCAGTACTGCCGCTCAAGACTCGAAGCTTCCGCATTCATACAGTCGAGAAACTCAAATCTACATGGTGGGATTTTGTCGTATTCGTCATTGCACCTTTCTTGCCAGCACGAATGTTGTCTTCCTATAGATGCCAGATACCACGAAGCTCCTAATACCTATACATATATAATATTATAAATAAAGATTCGTTTTTTTTTTCTTTTTTCGAAGAGGTGACAAAAATCGATGAATGTAACAAAATCGAGAGATGAAGTACGACTCACGTGGCTGGCGAGCATGAAGAGAAGTAGATTATACGCAGCTCCAGCCCAAGCTGTCTTGGCTATAAAACCGGTGGTTTTTATTATCCGGTTATTTAACGGGAAAATAACGAACAATCGTGGGATGTATTGGATTAGGACAATAAGAGCCAGAGTGTTGTTCGAATGACCGGATCCTTTCGTTTTCGTCGCCGGAATTACATACCAAATCACAATCTGCAAACAATCATTTCAACTCAAGATTATTGCAACTAAAGATTCTTGTTTTCTCTCTCTACTTTCCTCTGCATTCAAAGTGATCCATTAATAATTGTTCAATTTATTTCCAGCTCAACTTGAACAATTCATCACAAGACTCATGTTTGGGTGCATTTTCATCTCATTTTTTTTTCCCTCCCAAACGAAATCGTGTTTATTTAACTTAAAAAAAAAAACAAATTCCAAAATAATTTTAAAACTTTCTCCCTTCTCCATACATGATTTGGCTGCTACCGTTAAAAAAAAATTTGACTCCTACAGTGTAAAAAAAAAGTTCTAACACATTTAAACATAATTTGATTGTTGCAGTGCATTTTGTGCCATCTCAAATTATAAACAAGCATTACTTTCACTTTTAAACTATTCCCTCAAAACATATTTCCCCAAAATTAAACGAAAATAACTCTCCGAAAACAATTCCAAACATTGCCTAGGAATCTAGGATCAGATTCTTTTTATAAAAAAAAAATCGAAAAAATTAACCTGAGGCAAGGGAAGGGTGGCGGTAAGATCGATAATGAAATCGGATTTAAGGTATCGCATGGTAATTTCGTGAGGGTCCATAACGAGTTCACCGCGACCGAAAACCCTAGAACTAGGAGCGACAAACGCCATGCGAAACTTCATCAACATATGTAGAAGGTAGAAAACATCGGTAATTGTACGAGAATACGTAATGAGGACGGATGCATGGGTGTCGGTCGACATGCATGCTTGTCCGTCGACGACGTAAGGGAGGTAGAAGTAGAGCGGGTCGATGAATAGCGATATCAAGCACGCGATTAGGAACACGTGGTTCCAATGGTTCACGATGTCGCTGTTCGGGTCGAGGATTTGGTAGTGCCATAGTATGCTTAGAGAATTCGGCTCGTCTGACGATGCGGATGCGGCGGCGGAGGCGGAGGAGGTGGGGTCGTGGTGGTGGTGGGTTAGGGTTCGCCGGAAGTGGCGGAGGTGGGATGCCGGCCTCGAGAATATTCTATTCATCTTCCATGGCGGAGCCCCGATTTTTTCTCGGATTCTCCGCTTTTTCAATCTTGTTTAGTTTTTTTTTTTTTTTTTTTAGGGTTCGTGTCGGATTGAAATCTTTGGAATTGAGGAAATTAAATAATGAATTGAAGAAAAATTGAATATTTTTTTTGAAGGGGATGATTGATTGTTTGTTTGTTTGTTTGTTTGTTTGGGGGTATGAAAATTTGCAGGTGAAGAAAGCGGGTAGTGGTGAGAGAGAGAGAGAGAGAAGAAAGGTTGAGTTGTTTGGTGTTGAAGATCGTTATTGACCGTTGGAGTTTTTGAGGTTGTAGTACGAGGAAACACGGGAATGTCGGTAAATTTCAGACAACTGAAATATATTCCATGAAGAAAAGAAAAAAAGAATAATTGTCAGCAAAATAGAGTATGGCCCATATTTTGTATGAAATAAAATATTTTGGGCCCAATTGAAGATTTTCTTCGAAATGTTAGCCCATATTTGTATGAGATGAACTGTTTTGCAGCCCAATTCAAGATATTTTTTAAATGTTCCGAAACATCGTTCTATATTTAAATTTTCGTATTTTACTCAAACTCGACTCGGCTCATAAGAATATGTAATTTATATTTAAAAAATCTCCAAATTTGGGCCGTTTAAATGTTCCAAATATCATCTAGATTGTGAGGAATATTCTTCACTTTGTTCCGTTTTACCCCATTCGAGCTCCATATTGTGAAACAAGATAATCATAAAATGTGTCTCTTGGCTTGTAAATATCAGATTGTAGTGCATTAGAAACTGCATTTTTTGCACAACACGAGTACAAACTAGAGAACATCACAAAATCTAGAAGATTTTGTTGAATTTGACACTATAAGGATGGACATGTGATAACATTCATAGTTGAAGGGGTCGCTGTAATTACCTATATATGAAGGATATTTTCGCAATTTAACCTTAACTCCGAAGAAACCTAATTTATCCTATATAACTATTGGCTTCTATGTAGAAGGTGGGGGAATAAAGATTAAAAAAGAAAAAGTGGTATTGAAAGCAAAATATTTGTCACGTGTGAAGGGGACCAGTCAACTTCTATGCACAAGCTTGTTAGACATGGACCAAATCAAATTCCATCTAGCTATTATTAATGTGGGCCAAAGGCCCATCTCATGGGGGACTCACTCAAAGCATTACTGTAATTTATTTATTAATTAAAAAACAAAAAAAATGTAATTAATTATATGGTAAGATGAGATTTGAACTTAACTAATTAGCACTGGTACGAGATTAAAATGTGAAAGAATTAATTTGCACCGCACGTGCTCACATGTACACAATATCATAGTGTCATTCTGTCAGATCCCAGGTTTATACTCATCTATATAATTGTTTGCAGAGAATCAATTTATTTCTGTTAAATGCCAGTTATAATGTACATCGTGCTTCGAGCCTACTTGAGTCGAACAATACATACAAAGTTACAAATAAGGAAAAATGAGATTTTCAGTACTGTAAGTTTGCTAGTTGAGAGCTTAGTCCACCATGCTTTAAAATCAGAATTTTAGTCATGTAAGTTACAAAAATTGAGAATTTTGGTCCTATGGCCTATTATAACAGGTAATATGATGGTTGGTTGAGTTGACATTTCAAATATAAAAATAGGTGATGTGGCTAATGAGTTGGAAAATTTTAAAGAGAAATAAAATACCATCAAATTATTTTTATTTGATGAATGAAATAAACATTTTTACAGTAACTATTTTTTAATTAATATTTCATAGTTTTCAATTGATAAAAATAGTAATTAACTATATTTTATTACTCGTTATGGATATTTGTTATTCTTGTTTTGATAATGTATTTTATGTTTGGAGGCTCTAGAATACTTTTATAGAGTTTTGAAAATATTTTATTACTTTTTTGGTTAATTCGTAAATGTGTATTTGATTTCTTATACTAATTATGATTGTGCATGTCATTTAACTTTACAACAAGGTTTAATAAAAGGTTTTTTTTCGGTTTTATGTTGAATTTGATTGTTGGTTCAATTTCATTGTAATCACTAAGTATAGATTTGTAAAAAAAATGAAATATTTAGATAAATATTAATTTAATTATTATTTTTATCAAATAAAAATTAAGAAATATTAATTAAACATTAGTTAGTCTTATTTCCTTCATAAAAATATACTTGTGGATTTTATTCAATGGATTTATTGTGGTTCTTTATTGCAAATATAACAAAAAAAAATTAAATATATAAATTTAATATGTTAAAATTTCCTTATTATTTTGGTGAATTAGACATTGAGAATTATTTTTTTCTCCAAAACCATCAAACTCATTAGCCACATCACCTAATTTAATTTTAATCTATTTATTTTTATATTTTAAATGTCAACTCATTCAACCAACCATCACATTACCTGTTATAGCAGGTCATAGGACCAAAATTCTCAACTTTTGTAATTTACAGGACTAAAATTCTGACTTTGAAACATGGTGGACTAAAACTCTCAACTAGCAAACTTATAGGACTAAAAAACTCATTTTGTCTTACAAATAATATATAAATAGAGAGAGATATTATTTGTTTAATAATTTAAGATATATTCAAAATTTTATTGGATATATGAACTAATATTTAATTAATTTAATCAAATCACAGGGGCCGGCCAAAGGGCAAGAATTGAAGATCCTTCAGAAAAAAGACTAAATAAACTATATTTTTATTTAAATGTTTTGATATTAAAGAATATAAAAATGCCTTAATTTTATGGACCTCAGACCGACTCTAATCAGAAGATGTATTTAGTTATTATTTTGATGTAATGATTGTGTGCAGATTTGAATTTTATCAAAAATAAATAAATAATTTATATGCTAATTAAAACTAAAAATATAGATTAAACAACTTGATTTATTTTGGTAGCTCTAAACATCAAATTGTTCATATGTAAAAAGAATAAAAGCCGGATATTGTGGACATCCTCGATAGATTTTGGATCTGCTGCAGATTCATTAAAATTATATATTGGATTTTATAATATATAAGTCAATATAATTGCAAAGATTAGGTAAAAATGGAGACTCTTTGTTTATTTTTTATTTTACCCTATCTTTTCTTTTCTATATATAGAGTTGGTTTTATAGATGTAGCGCCCGATGAAATAGATCAGGTGATTTTAAATCATAGATCTATATATATAATAATACTCACCCATGTGAATGTGCGTTCAGTGCGTATGAATTGTCATTTGTATATTTCATCGAGTGGAGCATGTCGTTTACGTCATCTTTGCGTGTACAAAATGGGAAATCAGCGCCACTCGTTCAGCTAGACTCGGTTGGCTTGTGCCCAATGATTGCTTGATATTTATTTTCTGAGTTGGTTTAAAAATAATTATATAATGAAAATTGGTTCCGAATTTTATTATATAGGATATGCAAAAATAAATAAATTATATTATGAATTTTACCTTATATTATATCCTTTGTTAAATTTTCTTTTTGTGTGCAATTAATCGAAGGTTGGCTAAATAAAATTTTCAGGTATAAGTAATTATGATTATTAAATTTAATTGATGCTCAATATAACGTGCCACACGTTTTAATGGTCTAAATTGGATATCCAATTAAAGAAATTGGAATTTGATTTACACCAACTCGAAATAAAAATAGAGACAAGCAAATGAATATGAACCACATTAGTGGAAAGTGGAATTCCACTCACGGAAGCAAACACGTCCATTCATTGGCTAACAAATTATATCATGGTTTACATTTCATTTTTTTATTTTAGAAATTTCCAGTAGTGGGACATTTTTTCATAATTATCAGAAAAAATCAGATAGGCAAAAAATATTAAATTAAATAAATAAATATAGAAAAAGACAAGACAAAAAGATCCCTATATATTAAGGTGGTATAATTATCATCATAAATTAATATTGGATGTCTGATTGTATTCCATGGCCCATGTTTTGTCCTTTTGTTTGAACAAAATTCATTGCAATAACCTAAATTCTTCTCAACAAACTCTCCACACTTTTTAATAATAAATAATTAAAAATAAAAAATAAAATAAAAAATCTCAACCACTTTTTAAGAGATTTTTAGGTTGTTTGGTACACTTCAATTTTCAGGTGTGATGACTTGAAAGGATACGTTGGCTCACTTAAACTTTTCATGTGATTACCAAACAAGGCATTAAGAATCATACCTTAAGTAAGAAAAGGTATAAAGTTTTAAGTAAATATATTTTATAATTCAACTAATACATTAAATTAACTAAAATTTTACGTAAAAAAAAGGTGTCATTTAAAAGACAACAATATGAAATTGAAAAAAAGGCATCTATATATAGAATATAGGATCTCTCTTTTAATGAATGAATAATGACATACTTTTCATTATTGTTCTCATTCTAGCAAAGTCCTAATTTATTTGTGTTTCTTATCTTTTTTCCATTTTTTGTCCTTGGAGAGATAAGAACAATACTAGAAAAGGTGAAGTGCTTCTTTCTATATATCAATCAAATTAATCAACGTTCAACGACACTGTTTCGTGGAATTTTATTCAAATTAAACAAGCATGTGTTTTTTGCTTTCTTGAAAATTTGACCTCTACATATCATATATCGTATTCTAAATGGCTCAATCACGAAATAATAAAATGGAATAGGAGTAAAATGAGACCAGAATAGAGAAAATCCAAACGAGAGGAAACATATGCGTTCCAAGAAACTTGGAAAAACAAGCGTAAGTGAAAGAATTTCTAACGGTCAAGTCAGTCGGAATCATTGAGAAAAATGATATATATGTATATTGAAAATAAGTGCGCATATGAACTAGTGACCAACTTATGAATATTAATGAGCAAGTTTAGAGTATGCATAAACTGTCTTTGGACTTTGTTGTAAGATCCTTATTATTTGGGCTTCGGATTCAATCAAACCCGTATCACATATATATATCAAATTAAGCTTGCCAAAATTTCTATCCGAATCGAATTTTAGAAGGAATTTGGGTAACTTAATGTAATAAAATTTTTACAAATATTTGGAGCTTATGAACTCCTGACTCCATGACATTTTGATCAAACTCCTCATCTCCCTCATAAATAAAAAAAAAAATAGAAATAAATGCAGTCCCCTAATAAGTCAACCCCACTCTGCTTCAAGAATGCATTTTTTCAGTTTCATGTCACTTTACTTTCATTGCCACTGTTACATGTAAAAATATTCAAAGTTCAACACCACCCCCACCCCCCCACCCCCCACCCCCACCCATGACCACCTCAACCCCACAAACACACTCAACACAAGAGATATATACTACAGAAAGAAGCACACCACCCCCACCCACTCAGGATATTCTTTAATACACAAAGATAAATACAAATAATTATAAAGTGAAGCTGATTTCTGGAGAACACAAAACCTTACCCCCATTTCTTTACACACATTTCTTTTTTGACTGCTTTTCTTTGTCATCTGTATATCAAGTAAAATTTATTATTGATCCAATCACTCAATATTCTGCTTATTTAAGTGTGTATACACCTCTTTTCATAGAGTCCACGTACATTACATATATCAACACAATTTTTGCTAAGCAATATATTCTATAGCACAATTCCCCACCACCCTTTTCTTCACTTGTTCCATCCTCCCAACACCATTTTCTTGATTTTTTCTTTCTCTTCTGTAGATTTTTTTAGTGTTTGCTCAAAAGGGTTTCTGCAATTTACTCCAAGAAATGTTTTTTCCATGGTTTTGAGGCGGCCGGTGATGGATATTGAAGCCTGGAGCCCTGAACGTTCTATAAAGGTGAGACCTTTGCAAAAAAAAATGTGTTCTTGATTTTTTTTTTTTTTTTTTGTTGATGATTTGAATTTTTGGGGGATTATTAATTGTGGGTTTTGCAGAAAGAATCATGGAAGACTGTATTGACATTGGCTTACCAGAGTTTGGGTGTTGTGTATGGTGATTTAAGCACTTCGCCTCTGTATGTGTACAAGAGCACTTTTGCAGAGGATATTCAGCACTCTGAAACTAATGAGGAGATTTATGGAGTTCTTTCTTTTGTTTTCTGGACATTAACTTTAATACCACTCCTTAAGTATGTGTTCATAGTGCTTAGAGCAGGCGATAATGGCGAGGGCGGTACTTTCGCTCTCTACACCCTCCTCTGCCGCCACGCTCGTATCGGCACTTTGCCGAACGGTCAACTTGCCGACGAGGATTTGTATGAGTACAAGAAAGATGGGATTAGTTATGGTAGTAATAAGGGTCTTGGTATGAAATTGAGATCTACACTTGAGAAGCACAAATTGCTGCAGAAAATGCTGCTTATTTTGGCCTTGATTGGGACTTGTATGGTGATTGGAGATGGAGTTCTTACGCCCGCAATTTCGGGTAAAAGAATCGAATTTTTTTTGTGTTTTTTTGATGTAAATTTGAAATGGGGTGTGATTTGTTTTGCTTGTGTGGTGCAGTGTTTTCTGCAGTTTCTGGATTGGAGCTTGTTGTGTCAAAGCATCATCATCAATGTGAGTCTTTTTCGCTTACTTAGATTTTGTTCAAGAATCTTCGATTTGGTTATAATAGTAATTTCTCGTATAGATGCATAAGAAAATTATTAGAAAGCCCGTTTGTTGAAAAGCTTCGTTTTTGTCTAAATTGGTTGTCTTTTGCTCTCAATTTGGTCATCTTCGAGTGATTGATAAGTGCAATAGAAAAATGAAAGGGGAGAAAATTATGATCAAAATTGTGGACAAAGGTTGTGTCTTTTAGTTAAGAATTAAGATGTTCCGGCATTCGATCCCATAGAAAAAAAAAATGGAGAAAATTATGATCAAAATTCGACACAAAGGTTATGGATTTTAGTTATGAGTAAAAGATGTTCCGGCATTCGATCGAAATATTCTATTTAGTTTTATGATTTTAGTAGACGTGTGTTAATTCAAAGACAAAGAGGACACACCAAATTTTAAATAAAAAAATGCATTATTGTGGGGCCTTTCTTATGTTATGACAAACTTTCTGATTTAATTATGAAATTAAATATTATCTATATAAAGTAAAGTTAGGTCACCATCTTTCCCGATTGTGGTAGATATATAATGGCACCATCATAAGTGGAAACGCAACTTGATGTTAAATAATTTTCGAGTGCTTATCAGATTTTTTGTTGATAACGTTGTACCTCTGTAAAGTAAATCGGTAATAATTAAACAATGAAAAGAAGATTTAAAGTCGAACGATCTGCTGTAGAAGAAGTGATTGTTTAGTCATTAGTGGGACTAGTAACATTTATCGAGTAAGGCTCTATTCTAAAATGGAACCCAAAAAAATAAAAAAAATTCAAACGAAAAATCAAGTTCGAGGCTTTGTATGATGTCATTGTTGTTTTTGCTGTTGTCATTTTTTAGCATAACTATTTGCCAAACCTATTTCGATGTGTGAAATATATAAAGAATATTAAATCCTTATGTATATATATTTTCTTGCATGCAGATATAGAAGTCCCGGTTGCATGCATAATACTGGTGTTCTTATTCTACCTTCAGCATTACGGGACCCACCGACTAGGATTTTTATTTGCACCGATAGTGATAACATGGCTTTTCTGCATCAGTTCGATCGGAGTGTATAATATCTTCCATTGGAACCCTCATGTTTACAAAGCACTCTCACCTTATTACATGTATAAATTCTTGAAAAAAACCCGACGAGATGGATGGATGTCGTTGGGCGGGATTTTATTGTGTATAACAGGTATAAAAAATTAACAGCTTATTGTAATTCTTGTCGTACTCAAAATCGGTTCTTACTTTGTTTTAATTAAATTTATATATTGAAAAAATCCAGGTTCGGAGGCTATGTTTGCTGATCTTGGACACTTTTCGCAGTTGTCAATCAAGGTAATTGAAATTTCGTTGATGTATATACATTTTCAGGTTAATGTACATACTTACGCGATTTTTTTTTTGGTTTTTTTTTTTTCTGTTGCAGATAGCGTTTAGTTTTGTGGTATATCCGTCTTTAATCCTTGCTTATATGGGACAAGCGGCTTATCTTTCCAAACATCACGTAATCGAGAGTGATTATCAGATTGGATTCTACGTATCCGTACCTGGTATAATATTTAAATTTCGGAATTTTGCGGAAAAAAAAAATAGCAATTCATGTATAGTCGTTTTATTATTGTTGCAGAAAAGATACGGTGGCCTGTTCTGGCAATAGCGATTCTTGCTGCAGTGGTCGGAAGCCAAGCCATAATTACCGGAACATTTTCGATAATTAAACAATGCTGTGCATTGGGTTGTTTTCCGAGGGTTAATATAATACACACGTCGTCAAAAATATGCGGCCAGATTTATATCCCAGAAATCAACTGGACTTTAATGGTGCTCTGTTTGGCCGTCACTCTCGGCTTTCGTGACACTAAACACATTAGCAATGCCTCAGGTAACATCATGTACACCCAACTATGTGTAATTTATATATAGTGATTTAAGTAATTTAGGATTTATTGCATTCAACATCCTTGTGTTTACTCTAATTGTTACAAAGTCCTTGTATTATTAATATTAACAAAAACAACCCTATAAAGTTTTTTTTTGCAAACTACTCCCTAAAACCTCACCTTTAAGGGGTTTTGTGCTAAGAAAAGTGTGCATTATAGCAACACCTTTCGGGGTTTTTTTTTTCTCTCTCTCTCATGCAACACCTTTCGTTTTTTCTCAGGTCTAGCGGTTATAACAGTTATGTTGGTAACAACATGCCTTACGTCACTCGTAATCGTCCTATGCTGGAACAAGAGCGTCCTATTAGCAATTTGCTTCATATTATTCTTCGGCTCCATCGAAGCCCTCTACTTCTCAGCTTCCCTAATCAAATTCCGCGAGGGCGCGTGGGTCCCGATCGCCCTCTCTCTCATCTTCCTCGCCATAATGTACACCTGGCACTACGGCACGCTCAAAAAGTACGAATTCGACGTACAGAACAAAGTCTCCATCAACTGGCTCCTAGGTTTGGGTCCGAACCTAGGCATAGTACGTGTCCGAGGCATAGGCCTCATACACACCGAGCTAGTCTCCGGAATTCCCGCCATTTTCTCTCACTTCGTCACTAATCTGCCCGCCTTTCATCAGGTGCTGGTTTTGTTCTGCATCAAGTACGTGCCGGTCCCACACGTGGGGCCCGAGGAGAGGTTCCTTGTGGGGAGAATCGGGCCGAAGGAGTACCGGGTGTACCGTTGTATAGCCCGTTACGGATACCGAGACACTATGATTGATGACGTGGCGTTCGAGAAGGATCTCGTTTGTAGTATAGCGGAGTTTATTAGGTCCGAAAGGAACGATCAAAGTGGGGGCCCGCCTTGCGATGACGACGAGGATAGGATGGCGGTTATTGGGACAAGCTCGAGGAAGATGTGGGCGGACGACGGTGGCGATGATGTGGCGGCGGTGGAGGAGGTGAGGGAAATGCCGACGAGGAAGAAGAAGAGAGTGAGATTTGTTTTGCCGGAGAGTCCGAGGATGGATAGGGAGGCGCGCGCTGAGCTGGACGAGCTGATGGAGGCGAGGGAAACAGGGATGGCGTTCATATTAGGGCATTGTTACGTGAAGGCGAAAGCGGGTTCGGGTTTGGTGAAGAGAGTCGTGATCAACGTGGGGTACGATTTCTTGAGGAGGAATTCGAGGGCGCCGACTTACGCTTCGAGTTTCCCGCGCGCCTCGACGTTGGAGGTGGGGATGGTTTACCATGTGTGAATCTTGTTTGGGTTTTGGTTGATGTGCCACGTGGAATACTCGATGTAAATGAAATGTTATTACATGTTTTATACGAGGTTAATTGCAGTGAGGTTGATAAGATTTTCCTTCTTGGATTTCTTTTTTCCGTAATTAGTTAGAAAATAAAGATGTAGTGAAAATGGCTAAATTATACCAAGGTCCAATTAAAATTGGTTGGTCCAAAATTTAAGTCGGCCCGGCCCAATAATTGGTTGGGTTATCCGTAGCTAATAAAATATTACCGTTAATGAAATTTAAGAAATTAGCACATTAAACGTCACGTGTCCAGCACAAGATGTGACCGACACGTGGTGCAATTCTGGATTAGATTTGGAAACTACATTTATTATAAAAAATAAAAAATTAAAATCTAAATATTTAAAATCCATCCATTAGAATGAAATCTGCTTTCATCAATCAAATTTTCACAAAGACCAGAGGAGTCTCAGACAGAGTTGCTTGCTACTGTTAAGACAAAAAAACAGCATATATAAAAAAAAAATGTACTTAATTGTTTAATACTGAAATTAAAGGCAGCCTCCTCCTTTGCTTTGTTACATTGAACAGAGCTCCCTTCAGTTTTTGTTGCTAAACCACTTTCACAATTCACACCACTCTCTCTCTCTCTTCACTTTATCTCTCTGTGTATTCATTCATTCTTCTGTCACCTCATGCTCTCTATATCATTTATTACCCATGGAAAAAAAGTACAATGCTAATTAGTATATACTATATAATAAAGGGCAAGAATCAAGAATGTTGAGCTGATCACTAGTCAGTAGTCTCTACACTTAGTTTCTTCAAAATTCTCTGTTATTTTCGTTACTAAAAAATAAAAAAAATATAAATGGGGAAGAATTGGGTTATTCTTCTTGTGATTCTTGTTGTGTTTCTTGCTGGGTGTTCATCAGTTTCAGCATCACCTGCTGCTAGTGAGTGAATCCCTCAGTTGAATTATTTTTTTCTTTAATGTCGATTTAATTTCTTGAAATAAATGTTTTTTTTTTAATTGCAGGAATTGTTAGTGGGGTGGTGACAAAGGTTGTCTCCACCATTTTCAAGCGGCTGTGGTCACTCAAATCAGCAACCAAAACTGGTAAACAAATTCCCACATTTCAAGAATTAATCTTTTTTTTTTTTTTAAATAATGCAAGTAAAAATGGTTGATTGGTTGGTTGGTTAAAAATGTCAGCAATTCCGAGCCGTTCGATGATGAAATTCGAAGGTGGGTACACAGTGGAAACGGTGTTCGACGGAAGTAAGCTCGGAATTGAGCCGCACGCGGTGGAGATCTCCGCCGCCGGCGAGGTTTTCGTTCTGGACTCCGAGAACAGCAACATTTACCAGATCTCTACTCCTTTGTCTCGACGTATGTTTTCTTAATCCTTTAATTTAGCATAAATTCATGTTATCTTTGAATCCAATGTCATGAAATTGAACCTCGATCGAAAGCATATTTGAATTCCTTTCTTGGAGATTACTCTTGATATTCGATTATGTATAATGGGTACTTTACCTTTTAGTTTCTGTATATTGCTTTTGCACAGAAGAAGGTTCTTTCTTTTCCTTTGGATTTGATTCTCTCTCTAAAAATAAAAAAGAAAAAATAAACTGTTAGTTTCTTCTGATACTTTTATTCTAAGACCAAGTCATATGATGTAGGGGAATCTCCCCTGCTTTATTCCCTTTCAAGATTCCATCTTTGCATCTAATACACCTCCTGCTTTCTTGTCAAGGTTATGTGATCTATCGATTATTTGTTTTTTTAATTGAATCTTCGCACTGTTTTCGTAACGAGTAAATGGCTGATTATTACAGATAGTAGACCAAAGTTGCTAGCTGGATCGGCCGAGGGGTACATTGGTCATGTAGATGGGAAACTAAGACAAGCAAGGATGAATCATCCGAAAGGGCTTACTCTCGATGATAGCGGCAATTTATATATCGCTGACACTATGAATATGGCCATCCGGAAAATTACCGATACTGGTAAAAATTCTTTAAAAAAATAAAAAAAAACTTGTTGATTTTCGAAAAATACCGACTTTTTCTCTTCGTTTTTTTTGTAGGAATTGTAACGATTGCGGGTGGAAAAGTAGGGAGAGGAGGAGGACACGTTGATGGTCCGAGCGAAGATGCGAAATTTTCCGATGATTTTGATTTGGTGTATGTTGGAAGTAGTTGTTCGATACTTGTTATAGACAGAGGGAATCAAGCGATTCGAGAGATACAATTACACGAAGAAGATTGCGCCCACCACGAAGATGACAATCTTCATTTAGGTAGTTATAAATCAAACGTAAAACTTATTTATACATTGCTTAATCGAACTAGGTAATTGAAGGGAGAATAAAAAAAACGTATAAATGTTATATCACATTTCAGGGATAGCGGTGCTTGCTGCAGCTTGTTTCTTCGGTTATATGCTCGCTTTGTTGCAACGTAGAATCGCTTCGATCATTTCACACGACTCTGTAAGTACTGAAGTGGTTATTCCATATGAATTACTGTATTGCATTTAATACACCTACATTTATATCAAATTGATAAAGAACTCCCCGTGTTGTAAATATTAGCAAAAAAAAACCCACGGTGCACTTTTTTTTAGCACGCAACCCCTTATATTTATAAAACATGGAGTTTTTTTAGCAATTAAACTAAACATAAGGGACCTAAATGCAATAAACCTCGATGATATGAATCATTTACGAATTCCTCTCTCTAATGGTTTCTTTGAATTTCAAGGAACCAACGCCGCCTTACGTAAAGGCAATGCCACCTGCACCATACAAGAGACCGCATTCCAAATCCGTTTTGCCTCCACTAATCCCCGCCGAAAACGAATACGACAACAAACAAGAAGAGGGCTTACTCAGTTCATTAGGAAGGCACACAACCGAGTTTTTCACCGGAATATTCTCTGGTTTCAAAAGAAAACCCACCGGCCACAATCACACGCAGCAGCACCACCATTACTCCCCTAGGCATGCGGGTTCCAATTGGCCCGTCCAAGAAAGCTTCGTCATACCACACGAAGACGAACCCCCTCCAGCAGAAACGAGAGATCAGCCAATGTCGTCGTCAAGAAAAGGGTACGCTATTACGACCAAGGACATGCACAAGGCCGCAAGGCAATTCAATCAGAACCGCCCGTCACCGTACTATAGTGGTGGTGGTGGTGCATGGGAGGGGAATTATCAGCCGCAGCTGCACCATCAGAAGCACCACCCTCCGGGCCCACAAACGCACTACGAGCGTCAGAATGTCGAGACGGAGGAAATTGTGTTTGGGGCGGTGCAAGAGCAGCAGCATAGGGAGGAGGTGGTGGTCAAGGCCGTTGACTATGGAGATCAAATGTATAACAATCATAATCTAAGGTCAAGATCATACAACTATATGAGTTATTCATATGGCTATTAATTTAGTTTAATTTGATTTATATGAGTTATTTGACAATTGTAGTACACACAGATGGTTGGTTTTTGTATATTTTGCAGAATGATTTAGTCAACAAGAATTGTCCTTACCAAATTTAGGTATTATTATTATTAATTAGTATATCAGTCCCTGAAATAAGGTTAAATTACGAAAATACCCTTCTAATTTGGATAATTACAATCATCCTTCGTTGAATTTTCTTACACGGTTGCTTGCAATGGAGACGAAAAAATGAAATCCATGCATATATATAAACACACAGATACACATCTTATCTATTGGCCTTGGAAGAATGCTGGTTACAGTAAATACGTTGTCGTTTTCAAGGTAGCTCTATATATAGCCAATACTATATATAGGACCACAACCAGATCTTAATTCCTTGTTAAATACGGCACAGACACCAACACTGATTCACCAAATTCCAGCGTCCATAATTTCTATATATTAAATGAGCATGCCAAATTACTTTTATGGATTGTGTTTTATTTTCCACTTTTTTTTTTTTTTTATTATTACAATAAATTATATATTTTTCTTTTAAATAGAAATCCAAAGATTAGGTCCACAACTAGTGGGCCCTCTCTCGTCAATTATGTGATGTAAATTATTTGAGGCTCTGTTTATTTAAGTAGCCCAATTAGAGGCCCCATTTATAAGGCCCAAGCATTTAATAGATCATATAATAGGGACTTCATATTGCATTTTTTTTAAATATCTTTTTCATCATCCTAAATTTGACTTTATTGTTGAATCTTATTCCAACGTAGGGATATAAATGAGTTGAGCCGGCTCGTCAACTTGGTGAGCTAGCTCGACAAAATTTGGAGCTTTCTGATGAGCCGAGAGCGGGAGCTCATTCTTAGTTGTTCGTGAGCTTGCGAACCGGCTCACGAGCCTTTTTTTTTATTTTAATTAATTTATTTTATTATTATTTTAAATACAATTAACATAATAGATTCATAAAAGTAATCACAAAAATAAATTACAAGTCATTTTTTTATTTTGAACTTTTTTATTATAATTTGTAATAATGAAATTCTCATAATATTAATATAAAAAAAACACAAAATGACTCCGGCTCAAACTCGAGCCCAAAAACAAACTCAAAAGCTTCGAACTCGTCAAAATGGATTCGAGCTCGAGCTTGCCTTTTACACCCCTATAATATATGACATTGTTAAAGGCACCAAAAGAAGACAAAAATTAAATAAAGGAAAAGGGAGTTAAGAATCAAACAAATAATTAGAATAAAAATTGAAAAAAAAAAAAGAAGAATATCAGAAACATATGTTAGGTAAATATTCGAGCATCCCCTAATTTATAAAGTATCGAATTTGCCAACAAAGAAATAAAGCCCCATCACCAACAAAGAGCATCTTTTTTTCGTAATAATATTTCAATTGAGCATTTCATTATATTCATTTTTTTTTTCTTAATTTCCAATTAGGTAGATAATAATAATAAGTATTAAGAACCTACAAATAGTGAAATAAATAAATAAATAATGGGTAAATTACAAACACCCCCTGAGGTATGGTCAAATTACAAAACCCCGCTCTTGTTTGGATAATTACATCTACCCCTCAACTATGATTTTTTCTTACACCTCCACCCTTATGGTGCCAAATTCAACATAATCATCTAGATTCCGTGGAATGTGCTCTAGTTTGTACTCGTTTTGTGTAAAAATACAGTTTCCGATGCACCACAAACTGATATATACAAGCTAAAAATCACATATTATGATCATTTTGCTTCACAATGTAGTGTTTGAATGGGATAAAACAGGTACAAAAGTGATAATATTTCATATAATCTCGAAGATTCCACTAAATTTGAGGAGTTGAGGGGGTGGTTGTAATTATCCAAACAAGAGGGGTGTTTTTGTAATTTGACCATACCTTAGGGGGTGTTTGTAATTTACCCATAAATAAATAATAAAAGACCTCCTGCAGGCTAGGCTGCAAGTGCACAGCCCCAACCCGACCGTTAACCTTTAGTTTGACCTTGTCAGCCTGGCAATTAACCGGCTCCAGCTATATAATTCCTTAGTTGTTGGCAGTTATAATTACCGGCATCTCCCGGTAACCCTTCCTCTACCTCCTCCGCCGATATTGCCGTTATATACGAAGTAGAATGTAAGCCCTTGAATTTTGAGGGGAAAGAAGAACCAACATTCTTCTTACTCTCTCTCTCTAGCTTTCTCTCTCATCAGCAAAATCCAAAATTAGGTTTTTGCTGCGGGAAGAATTAACCGCGTTGATTCTTCTCCCTGCTGATTCGATGGCGCAACAATCCACCGCGGAATTCACCCCTAAAGACGAAGATTCCGGCGACGAATCCGCCGCCGCGTTCTTCAACCGTGGGTGCTGCTGCTGCTTTTTCAGCATCCCCTGTTTTAAATCCGATAATTGGGAGCGAATCTCGACTTCCGGCAGAGAACAACAGGACGGAATTGATCGGAGTTGGTGGGATAAAGGTGTGGACGCCTTGAAAAAGGTGAGGGAATGGTCGGAGCTTGTCGCCGGACCGAAATGGAAGACGTTCATCCGCCGGTTCAACAAAACCTCCGGCAAGTCCAAGCCGGGGAAATTCCAGTACGACCCCCTGAGCTATTCGCTCAATTTCGACGACGGACGGGGGCAAAACGGTCAGTACGAAGACGACGCCGTTTTCCGAGACTTCTCATCGCGGTACGCGGCGATCCCCGCGCACAGCGGCCAATTGAAGGAATCCACCTCGTGCACGTGACGGTCACGTGAGAGGAAGAGGGGCGCGTGGGCTTTGGCTCTGTTTGTTTGACGGTGGTCGGTGGATTATTTTATTTAATTTCAGTTTCACACATTTTTATATTAATATATTGTTAATTAATTAGTTAAATCTCTTGATAAATTCGTTTAGTGGCAACTGGCAACTGTTGATGATTGATTATTATTCATTGTAACTACTTTAGCTAGGATGTCTACTTGGTTTACAATTTTACTGTAATTGTTTCTTGAAGGCAACAATTGAAAATATAATTTTATTCTTTTTTCTTGGGATTATGTTACTAATTTTGCAGTAATCTGATTCTTCACATGACAACTTGCTCAACTTATCAGTATTGGCAATTGTAATTATGATTTATTTCTAATATTCCAGTTATTCAAATACATGAAAAACAAGAAAATACTTCTTCAACTAGTGTTGATATATGCAGCACCGAAACTTCAACTTACTATTGTTTCCGCATTTTGAACACGTTTCGTGTTCGACATTGCTATCTAGCAAATTCTAAAAAGTTAGACATATGTTTGAATATCAAAGTTTCAAATATTTTTGTTGATTTCTTAATTATTTACATGATTTAACGATCAATTGTATATTGATGGTCGATGGTAAATTTTATTTTGAATATATTTGTATGAAAATATACAAAAAAGAATTTATATATAACTAAAAACATATATAGCATATTTATAAATACACCCCTATACTTTTAATATTTACAGATTTCCCCCAAGTTCTCGTATCCCCATTTATTGGACAAGCCGTTTCCCCGTGTCTGTTTTCCCGTATCGCATTTTCCGTCTCCGTGCTACATAGTTGCTGATAAATGATTTTAATTTTAATTTTTCATATTTTTTTTTTCAGAAATAACATTTATTTTCTATTCAAGTTTAGGGGTTTAGGTACATTGTGAGTTGTAAGCAGATCTAATGATCTATGACAGATTCAGGTGTAAGACAAATAAATAAATGGGGCCGTGGTCAATTTGTTTTTCTGTACAATTTTGTCTTCTTTTTCAGTGGGCCGCACAATCTACATGGCTGCCGGCCCACAATTCATATTTATATCAAATCATCAATTTTCAAAATAATTAATTAAATCCTAGCAAATACTCAATTCAATGAAAACCAAAAGTTTCTTTTTCTTTTCCTCTCTTTTTTAAATTAAAAATAATTATAATAAAGATGTTGCCAAGTGACCACAAAGCTTGTCTGGATTGGAAAGAAGAGCTCTCATCACAAGATTTATTTTTATCTAATATCCCTTTATTAATGGATCCCACCAAACGGTCCCAATGAAAAAGACACAACCCCAACACACAAAAGATTGTGCTCACACTATCCCAAAATATTGAATAATAATAAACAATTATTAAGCAAGGTAGAAGTATATACAATTTGCTACCTGCTACTACAGCTGATGAAATGAATGACCAAGTCTAAGCCAACCATGTATTAAACAAATAAAAGAAGAAGAATCTTACGAAAAAAATCGAGGATATTTCACGGAATATATAAGATTATGTTGAATTTGACACCATAAGGATGGACGTGTAAAAATGTTTATAGTTGAGGGTTTGGATGTAATTACACAAACAAGAAGGGTGTTTTCGTAATTTGACCTTACCTGCCGTAATTTACCCAAGAACTTATAACCCTTTTGACTGATTCAATGCACAAACTATGCCATGTGAACAAAGATGCAAAACTGGCTACGGCACAAATGCTCTTCAGATATGATCAACGTATTTTCGAATTACTAGGATGTGTAGTAAGTATGTTAAGATCTTAGTTCCGATTTTGAAGAAACATTTTCAAGTTATTTGCAGACACCATGATGGGATGTACTACTAAGCAAGCTGATTCAGTCGGATCAATCTATATCGTATTTTCTTCACTATGTTACAAAAGATACTTCCGAGAAGAAAAATCTAAAGACGTAAAAACAGAACGAAAAACCAAAACCGTCAAGAAACACTCTCGTGCATCAATTATCTAGATACACCATAGGCAAGGCAACTTCTTTTCAAAACAGGTCATTCAAATTTCATAACAAAAAGAAAACCAAACACTATCGTAAATTTACGGAGGCCGACGAATCAAAATATATATTTCAAAAAAAAAAAAAAAGTACAACACCTTTCAAACGCCTTGTCGTCTATGCATCCACGTTAAGTCCAAGTTCGGAGAAGATGGATTATTATTATTATCCAAATGCCCGTCGGAAGAGCTCGCGTATTTCCCCTTCTTCGACCACAGCCAAATCTTGGAAACCGAATAGCTATCAGTCTTCGTACCAATACATATCCTCTTCCCCTCTGTGCTCTCGTCACCCAAATCGTTACAAGATTGCTCTTTTATCGCTCCTTCGACGATCTTTTTGTCGCATCCAATTCGATCTTCGCTCAACGCCACTCTAAGTTTAGCATCACCGACTATATACTGATAAGAACCCATCGAATAGCATCTTCTACCGTCCAATTTACTACTACTCGTCTCCCCTAAAACCTCACCCTCTTCGGTTTCCTCCAACTTCCGGAACTTTCCGAGCCTAACCGGAAAAACCCCCTTTTTAGTAGCAACCTCCTCAATCTCGACCCTCTTCTGAGCAATCGAGAACAAATTGTCTCCATAATTAGGGCACCCTCCATCCTCCTCCCTAAAATCATCGTAATCGAAAATAGGGTTCTCGATCGAAAATCCGGGGTTGAAAAGAGTCGCCCTACAAAGAGGGCAAGTCGAATTCGATAGAAGCCAAGTGTCGATGCAGTTGATATGAAAAGCATGGCTACACATGGGAAGCAACCTCAATTGATCGGTTTCCGTGAACTCGCACAAACAAACGGGGCAATCGAAGGGCTCCTTGGGGCCCACAACTTCCTTGTAAGAAAAAACGGGCAGTGCATCGATGAACGCTTGATCCAAACCGGAGTCGTGTAAATGGAAGAGCTGCTGGAGCTGTCGCTGAAGAGCGTCGGAGTTTCCGGAAGGTTCTAGATTTAAACTAGACTGAGAGGGTGAGGAATTCTTGGTCAGAAATCTGACAAGGAGATGGAGGAGACCGGAGATGAAGAAAAGAACAGCTAGAATTACTATGATGAATAGAACAGCAGGGCTGATTTTAGTTGCCCCAGATTGGGATTCTTTGTTGAAATTAGAATTAGGTATAAATGGAGGTGGGTAAGAAGAAGAAGAAGTAAAGGAGGTGTCTTTTTGATTGATTTGATGTTGAATCCAAGAAACTTTCAAATGGGCATGCCCAGAAAATCTCTTATGTTCTTGCATTTTGCTGTAATCGGACAAACCATTTCAAAACAAACAGATACTATTTTTTCCCATTGTCTGAACACAGACCAGGCTAAGAATCTTTCAACCACTCCCACAAAATAAAAATTGTTCAATAATGTGAAAAAAGATGACGGCACCGTTAACTTTATGGATTGAGTCTTCACCTACCTTGGTGCTGAAGATGAAAACTCCGTTTACCCCTTCTTGCAGCTGCAGCAAAACCCTAAAGACAGCTTTTTTTTCTTTTTTTTTTTTGGTTTGGAATCTTTTACAAATTACAGCCCTTTTTATAATACTCAGAAATCAGAATAAGCTAAGTTTAATAAGGAAATCTCTCTCTCTCTCTCTCTCTCTCTCTCTCTCTCTCTCTCTCTCTCTACTTGAAAACAAATATTTGGTCATGAATAAAAAGATTTGAGTCTCTATATTTACATTGTAGCAGAGGAAAGTACGGTGTTCAATTAGAAGGCAAAGGGTTGTTGATAGTTTTTCAAAGTGGGTGATTGATTATTTGATTATGCCGAAAGAGACACAATTTTTATTTTATTTTATTTTATTTTTCTGAATAATTAATTAATATAAAAAAAGGTGAAAAAGAAGAGAAAGATTCAATCTTTAGGATGTGTGAAGCGCACGCGCCACTGGAGCTCGTGGATTGTGGTCGTCAACATTTTGGCGACAAAACGCCTTATCATATGGCAAACTCCGGACTTATTGATAATGCCAGACCATTTTTTTACTCTTGCGAGAGCAAATTCGTGGAATTGACGTTTTCACCCTTTGGCACCCCCAGGCCCCAGTGCAAAAATTAAGGCAGAAAATAAATGAATTGACTTTCCACTCATTTTTAAGGGGATTTTTGGACTAATCAAATTTTACGGGGTAAAATCAGACCGAAATTAGTACTTTTGAATTTTATTTAGTTTAAAGTGAAAAACTTATTTCAATCTTATTCGAAAAAAAATAGAAAAAAATTAAATGAGAATTTAAGAATTTTAAATGACAAAAATGTTTCAAAATTGGAACTTTATGCGTTGGAACGGACAAAAAATGAAAATGTTCCTTAATAAAATTGTGCTTTTTAAAAGAAATTGGAAGTTTTAAAATTATTTTCAAAAATTAAAATCAGATCGGAAATCGAAATATATCACAAGTCAATTTCAATAAACTCGGAAATAGTAATTTTTAGAATGAAAAATTACTTTTCAAACAAAATTATTGAAATTGTTGGAATTCAAAATTTGAGTTCCAATTCCAACCCCTAGATTTTGTTATTGAAGTAGAGAATTGGAGGGAATTTAAGCTGGAGGGTGAAATTGTTACTATTAGTGTTAGCAATCCTAATGTTATTGTTAATCATATTAATTCTAGTCTTAATTCTAATATCAATCTCAATCATATATAGTTCTAATCCAAATTGTAATCTTAATGAGAATGTTAGTCTTAATCCTAATATTAATTCTAATCATAATCTTAACGAATCATAATTCTAATTCTTATAGAAATGAAAATATGTTTGCACCAAAAGACGAAATCCTTCGCCCCCAGGACCCCCATTCATTGGCCCGACAAGGATTGATGGAGGACTGTAAATGATGGTAACTCAACGGCCCGTTAAGGTAGCGGACCCGGACCTGGTGCCCACAAAGAACCAAAATACCAATCCTTTTATGCTAATGCTAATGTAATGCAAATCCTAATTCTAATTATAATTCTAATCATAATACTGATCTTAATATTAATTCTAATCATAATGCTAATCCTAATACTAATATTCATACTAATATTAATTCCAATATGTTAATGCTAATATTAATATACTAATCTATTACTAATACTATTGTTAATATTAATTAGCTAATGCTAATATTAATATACAAATGCTAATGCTAATACTAATATTAATACTAATACTAATATCCTAATATATATACTAATATACTAATACTAATATTAATACTAATATACTAATACCAATGCATACCAATATCAATATCAATATCAATATCAATACCAATACCAATACCAATACCAATACCAATACCAATACCAATACCAATACCAATACCAATATCAGTACAATTATTAATACCAATACCAATATCAATACCAATACCAATATCAATACAATTACCAATTTCAATACTATTACCAATACCAATACCAATATCAGTACAAATATAATATCAATACCAATACATATACTAATATCAATACCATATCAATATCATCATCGTTATCATTACCATTACCATTACCATTACCATCACCAATACCAATATCATTAGTATTACCATTTCCATTATCATTACCATTATCATTACCAATACTAACATCAATCCAATACCAATACCAATATCAACCATTACCATTACCATTACCATTACCATTACTAATAGTAATATACTAATATTAAAACTAATTTGGTAATAATACAATAACTATTATTAATTCTAATGATGCTGTCAAAAAAAAAAAAATTCTAATGATAATCCTAATCATAGTACTAACACTAATCCTAATCCTAACACTAATGATAATATTAACCCTAATTGTAATCCTACTACTAATTTCAATAATAATTTTAGTCCTAATTATAATCCTTATCCTAATCTAATGGTAATGTTAATCTGAATTCTAATATTAATTCTACTTATAATCATAATTATAGTAAATGACACAAATTATAATTCTAATCAGTATAGAAATGCAAATATGCTAATGCTAATACTAATTTTAATACTATTCCTAATATGCTAATGCTAATGTTAATACTTATTTTCAATATAATTCTAATCATAATTCTAATACTAATATGGATCATAATCATAATGCTAATATTCGTACTAATATGCATGCTAATATTCATACTAATATTTATTCTAATATGCTAACGGCAATGCTAATGTTAATTCTAATCTTAATTCTAATGTTAATACAAATACTAATATTAATAATAATACTAAACTAATACTTATATGCTAATGCTAATGCCAATGCTAATGCTAATCCTAATATACTAATGTTAATGCTAATCCTAATATACTAATTTCAATCTTTATATACTAATGCTAATCGTAATTCTATTTTTACTGCTACTGCTAATGGTAATGCTACTACTGATACTGATACAACTCAAAATTGCTAATACTAATTTTAATGTTGATATTTATGGCAATGGTAATATGATAATGCTAATGTTATTCCTAATACTAATTCTAGTCACAATTGTTACGTTAATTCTAATCCTAAGCATAATTATAATGTTACTTGAAATCCTAATCCTAACGATAATGCTAATGCTAATTCTAATAGTAATTCTAATGTTAATGCTTATTATAATTTTAATACTAATCATAATTATTAATCATAATCATAATCATAATCATAATCTAATTCCTGGTATAAATAATCCTAATACTAATAATAATACAAATACAAATATTAACACTAATAATTTACTCTAAAAAATACTAATACTAATATTAATACTATACTGATACTGATGTTGATGCTAATACCGATACTGATATTATAATCATTACTATTACTATTACAATTACTATTACTATTAATAATCTGATTATAACAATATTACTCTTGTTGATACTATGCTACTGTTAATCCTAATATGTTACTGTTAAATGCTAATGCAGTTTTAATGTTATTGCTAATCCTAATCATAATACTAATATTAATCCTAATCTTATTGCAAATTCTAATACAAATCACAATCTTAATCGTAATGTCAATGCTAAACTAATCTTAATCCTTCGTTCTCATATCTAATGAGATTTTCGTAGACCTTGTTTTATCAATAAAAAATATATTTTCGGGCTTCAAGTTGCGGTGTGTAAATCCTTCTGAATGCAAATCATCCAATCCGTTTATAATATCCCTACAGTTAACATATAATCAAACTTTAGATAAATAATATTTTTTTTTTTAGAAAAATAAAGAACAAATTATATACATGTATAAAACAGTAAATGATATATACCTCATTATAGATATTACGTCACACGTTGAACCCAGATTGAGATTGAAGAGGCCACTTAGATTACGTGTACATCGCTCGAGACAATAGTAGATGTACTCGGTATCTGCTTCCCATCTAATAAATCGGACGATGTTCGCGTTAAACTCTAATTTAATTCGAACAACTTTCTCTTGCTTTAACAAATCAATAATTTCTTCTGTTTTACGAAACCGTTTGATGTCCCTACAGTTAACATATAATCAAACTTTAGATAAATATTATTTTTTTTTTGAGAAAAATAAAGAACAAATTATGTACATGTATAAAACAGTAAATGATATATACCTCATTATAGATATCACGTCACACGTTGAACTTAGATTGAGATTGAAGAGGCCACTTAGATTACGTATACATCGCTCGAGACAATAGTAGATGTACTCGGTTAGACACGGCCACGGGCCGGTTTTGGGCCCGGAACCGGCCCGTTGACGGCCCAAACCGTCCCGTTGACCGAGTGAACCGGCCCGGACCCGTGAACCGGCCCGTCCTACCCGGGACGGGCCTGGTTCTCAGAAATAGTGAACCGTGAACCGCCGGGCCGGCCCGGCGTTCACCCGGATTTAAAAAAAAAAAAAAAAAAATCAAAAAAAAGCAAATAACGGCTAGTGAACCGGCCCGGTTGAACCGGCCGTTATTTATTTATTTTTTGATTTATTTTTTCCCCCCAATTTTTCCTATAAATAACCTCACACCCCAATTTTACTTTTTTTTGAATTTTTTTTGCCCCCCAATTTTTCCTATAAATACCCTCACACCCCAATTTTTCCTATATTTAATTATTCATCAAATATTTCAAACTTGTGTTTCTAAATTGACTTTTCATTTATTTCCTTTTCCCTTTTCTGTTGAAAAGTACTTCTTTTAATTTACTTATTCATCAAATATTTCAAAAAAAAAAAAAAAAAAATTCAAAATTTCCGGGCCGACCCGGAACCGGCCCGGATAGGCCCGGAACCGGCCCAAACCGGCGGGCCGACCCGGCCCGCTGAACCGTCCATACTACAAGCCGGTTCCGGTTCCGGAAAATGTGAACCGTGAACCGGTTTGAACCGGCCCGGAACCGGGCCGTGTCTATACTCGGTGTCTGCTTGCCATCTAATAAATCGGACGATGTTCGCGTTAAACTCTAGTTTAATTCGAACAGCTTTCTCTTTCTTTAACAAATCAATCATTTCTTCTGTTTTACGAAACCGTTTGATGTCCCTACAGTTAACATATAATCAAACTTTAGATAAATAATATTTTTTTTTTTTAGAAAAATAAAGAACAAATTATGTACATGTATAAAACAATAAGTGATATATACCTCATTATAGATATCACGTCACACGTTGAACCCAGATTGAGATTGAAGAGGCCACTTAGATTACGTATACATCGCTCGAGACAATAGTAGATGTACTCGGTTAGACACGGCCACGGGCCGGTTTTGGGCCCAGAACCGGCCCGAACCGGCCCGTTGACGGCCCAAACCGGCCCGTTGACCGAGTGAACCGGCCCGGACCCGTGAATCGGCCCGGCCTACCCGGGACGGGCCTGGTTCTTAGAAATAGTGAACCGTGAACCGCCGGGCCGGCCCGGCGGTTCACCCGGATTTAAAAAAAATCAAAAAAAAATCAAAAAAAAAGCAAATAACGGCTAGTGAACCGGCCCGAACCGGCCCGGGTGAACCGGCCGTTATTTATTTATTTTTGATTTATTTTTTCCCCCCAATTTTTACAATAAATAACCTCACACCCCAATTTTACTTTTTTTTGAATTTTTTTTGCCCCCCAATTTTTCCTATAAATACCCTCACACCCCAATTTTTCCTATAATTTAATTATTCATCAAATATTTCAAACTTGTGCTTCTGAATTGAATTTTCATTTATTTCCTTTTCCCTTTTCTATTTAAAAGTACTTCTTTTAATTTACTTATTAATCAAATATTTCAAAAAAAAAAAAAAAATTCAAAATTTCCTGGCCGACCCAGAACTGGCCCAGATAGGCCCGGAACCGGCCCAAACCGGCGGGCCGACCCGGCCCGCTGAACCGTCCATACTACGGGCCGGTTCCGGTTCCGGAAAATGTTAACCGTGAACCGGTTTGAACCGGCCCGGAACCGGCCCGTGGCCGTGTCTATACTCGGTGTCTGCTTGCCATCTAATAAATCGGACGATGTTCGCGTTAAACTCTAACTTAATTCGAAAAGCTTTCTCTTTCTTTAACAAATCAATAATTTCTTCGGTTTTACAAAACCGTTTGATGTCCCTACAGTTAACATATAATCAAACTTTAGATAAATAATATTTTTTTTGAGAAAAATAAAGAACAAATTATGTACATGTATAAAACAGTGAATGATATATACCTCATTATAGATATCACGTCACACGTTGAACCTAGATTGAGATTGAAGAGGCCACTTAGATTACGTGTACATCGCTCGATACAATAGTAGATGTACTCGGTGTCTGCTTCCCATCTAATAAATCGGACGATGTTCGCGTTAAACTCTAATTTAATTCGAACAGCTTTCTCTTGCTTTAACAAATCAATAATTTCTTCTGTTTTACGAAACCGTTTGATGTCCGGTACAGTTAACATATAATCAAACTTTAGATAAATATTTTTTTTTCTTTTTGAGAAAAATAAAGAACAAATTATGTACATGTATTAAACAGTAAATGATATATACCTCATTATAGATATCACGTCACACGTTGAACTTAGATTGAGATTGAAGAGGCCACTTAGATTACGTATACATCGCTCGAGACAATAGTAGATGTACTCGGTTAGACACGGCCACGGGCCGGTTTTGGGCCCGGAACCGGCCCGAACCGGCCCGTTGACGGCCCAAACCGCCCCGTTGACCGAGTGACCCGGCCCGGACCCGTGAACCGGCCCGTCCTACCCGGGACGGGCCTGGTTCTCAGAAATAGTGAACCGTGAACCGCCGGGCCGGCCCGGCGGTTCACCCGGATTTAAAAAAAAAAACAAAATCAAAAAAAAGCAAATAACGGCTAGTGAACCGGCCCGGTTGAACCGGCCGTTATTTATTTTTTTTTGATTTATTTTTTCCCCCCAATTTTTCCTATAAATACCCTCACACCCCAATTTTTCCTATAATTTAATTATTCATCAAATGTTTCAAACTTGTGCTTCTGAATTGACTTTTCATTTATTTCCTTTTCCCTTTTCTATTTAAAAGTACTTCTTTTAATTTACTTATTAATCAAATATTTCAAAAAAAAAAAAAAAAATTCAAAATTTCCGGGCCGACCCAGAACTGGCCCGGATAGGTCCGGAACCGGCCCAAACCGGCGGGCCGACCCGGCCCGCTGAACCGTCCATACTACGGGCCCGTCCGGAAAATGTGAACCGTGAACCGGTTTGAACCGGCTCGGAACCGGCCCGTGGCCGTGTCTATACTCGGTGTCTGCTTGCCATCTAATAAATCGGACGATGTTCGCGTTAAACTCTAATTTAATTCGAACAACTTTCTCTTTCTTTAACAAATCAATAATTTCTTCTGTTTTACGAAACCGTTTGATGTCCCTACAGTTAACATATAATCAAACTTTAGATAAATAATATTTTTTTTTTGAGAAAAATAAAGAACAAATTATGTACATGTATAAAACAGTAAATGATATATACCTCATTATAGATATCACGTCACACGTTGAACTTAGATTGAGATTGAAGAGGCCACTTAGATTACGTGTACATCGCTCGAAACAATAGTAGATGTACTCGGTGTCTGCTTCCCATCTAATAAATCGGACGATGTTCGCGTTAAACTCTAATTTAATTCGAACAGCTTTCTCTTGCTTTAACAAATCAATAATTTCTTCTGTTTTACGAAACCGTTTGATGTCCCTACAGTTAACATATAATCAAACTTTAGATAAATATTTTTTTTTTTTTGAGAAAAATAAAGAACAAATTATGTACATGTATAAAACAGTAAATGATATATACCTCATTATAGATATCACGTCACACGTTGAACTTAGATTGAGATTGAAGAGGCCACTTAGATTACGTATACATCAATCGAGACAATAGTAGATGTACTCGGTTAGACACGGCCACGGGCCGGTTTTGGGCCCGGAACCGGCCCGAACCGGCCCGTTGACGGCCCAAACCGCCCCGTTGACCGAGTGAACCGGCCCGGACCCGTGAACCGGCCCGTCCTACCCGGGACGGGCCTGGTTCTCAGAAATAGTGAACCGTGAACCGCCGGGCCGGCCCGGCGGTTCACCCGGATTTAAAAAAAAAAAAATCAAAAAAAAGCAAATAACGGCTAGTGAACCGGCCCGGTTGAACCGGCCGTTATTTATTTTTTTTTGATTTATTTTTTCCCCCCAATTTTTCCTATAAATACCCTCACACCCCAATTTTTCCTATAATTTAATTATTCATCAAATATTTCAAACTTGTGCTTCTAAATTGACTTTTCATTTATTTCTTTTTCCCTTTTCTATTTAAAAGTACTTCTTTTAATTTACTTATTAATCAAATATTTCAAAAAAAAAAAAAAATTCAAAATTTCCGGGCCGACCCAGAACTGGCCCGGATAGGCCCGGAACCGGCCCAAACCGGCGGGCCGACCCGGCCCGCTGAACCGTCCATACTACGGGCCGGTTCCGGTTCCGGAAAATGTGAACCGTGAACCGGTTTGAACCGGCTCGGAACCGGCCCGTGGCCGTGTCTATACTCGGTGTCTGCTTGCCATCTAATAAATCGGACGATGTTCGCGTTAAACTCTAATTTAATTCGAACAGCTTTCTCTTGCTTTAACAAATCAATAATTTCTTCTATTTTACGAAACCGTTTGATGTCCCTACAGTTAACATATAATCAAACTTTAGATAAATATTATTTTTTTTTTGAGAAAAATAAAGAACAAATTATGTACATGTATAAAACAGTAAATGATATATACCTCATTATAGATATCACGTCACACGTTGAACTTAGATTGAGATTGAAGAGGCCACTTAGATTACGTATACATCGCTCGAGACAATAGTAGATGTACTCGGTTAGACACGGCCACGGGCCGGTTTTGGGCCCGGAACCGGCCCGAACCGGCCCGTTGACGGCCCAAACCGCCCCGTTGACCGAGTGAACCGGCCCGGACCCGTGAACCGGCCCGTCCTACCCGGGACGGGCCTGGTTCTCAGAAATAGTGAACCGTGAACCGCCGGGCCGGCCCGGCGGTTCACCCGGATTTAAAAAAAAAAAATCAAAAAAAAGCAAATAACGGCTAGTGAACCGGCCCGGTTGAACCGGTTTTTTTTTTTTTTTTGATTTATTTTTTCCCCCCAATTTTTCCTATAAATAACCTCACACCCCAATTTTACTTTTTTTTGAATTTTTTTTGCCCCCCAATTTTTCCTATAAATACCCTCACACCCCAATTTTTCCTATAATTTAATTATTCATCAAATATTTGAAACTTGTGCTTCTAAATTGACTTTTCATTTATTTCCTTTTCCCTTTTCTATTTAAAAGTACTTCTTTTAATTTACTTATTAATCAAATATTTCAAAAAAAAAAAAAAAAATTCAAAATTTCCGGGCCGACCCAGAACTGGCCTGGATAGGCCCGGAACCGGCCCAAACCGGCGGGCCGACCCGGCCCGCTGAACTGTCCATACTACGGGCCGGTTCCGGTTCCGGAAAATGTGAACCGTGAACCGGTTTGAACCGGCTCGGAACCGGCCCGTGGCCGTGTCTATACTCGGTGTCTGCTTGCCATCTAATAAATCGGACGATGTTCGCGTTAAACTCTAATTTAATTCGAACAGCTTTCTCTTGCTTTAACAAATCAATAATTTCTTCTGTTTTACGAAACCGTTTGATGTCCCTACAGTTAACATATAATCAAACTTTAGATAAATATTATTTTTTTTTTGAGAAAAATAAAGAACAAATTATGTACATGTATAAAACAGTAAATGATATATACCTCATTATAGATATCACGTCACACGTTGAACTTAGATTGAGATTGAAGAGGCCACTTAGATTACGTATACATCGCTCGAGACAATAGTAGATGTACTCGGTTAGACACGACCACGGGCCGGTTTTGGGCCCGGAACCGGCCCGAACCGGCCCGTTGACGGCCCAAACCGCCCCGTTGACCGAGTGAACCGGCCCGGACCCGTGAACCGGCCCGTCCTACCCGGGACGGGCAAGGTTCTCAGAAATAGTGAACCGTGAACCGCCGGGCCGGCCCGGCGGTTCACCCGGATTTAAAAAAAAAAAAAAATCAAAAGAAAAGCAAATAACGGCTAGTGAACCGGCCCGAACCGGCCCGGGTGAACTGGCCTAGAAAATAAATGAATTGATTTTCCAATCAGTTGTGATAACTTATAAGGATGTTTTGACTAATCAAATTTTACGGGTAAAAATCAGACCGATCAGATCGATTTTAGTACTTTTGAATTTTGTTTACTTTTAAGTGAAAAACTTATTTCAATCTTTTTCAAAACAATTCCGAAAAAATAAAATAAGAATTTCAAAATTTGAAATGAAAAATATATTTTAAAATTAGAACCTTTCGCATTGGAACGGACAAAATTTTAAATTGTTCTATAATAAAAAATATTTGAAAAGAAATTGGAACTTATAAAATTATTTTCAAAAATTAAAATCATATCGAAAATTGGAATATCACAAGTATTTCAATTTCGATAAAATCGAAAATAGTAATTTTTAGAATGAAAAATTATTGTTCAAACAAAATTATTGAAATTGGTGGAATTCAAAAATTGAGTTCCAATTCCAACCCCTAGATTTTGTCACTAGTGAAGAAGAATTGGAAGGGTGTGATTAGTTCAAAGTTTTGAGAGTAGTTAGGAATTTAAGCTGGAGGGCGAAATCGTCAATCACATTAAGTTTGATCTGGCACGAGAGGATTTATTATGGCATTATCAACTGCGTTAAGTCGAGACTTAAATGGAACTGATGATACGTTACTCAACGAATAAATTTGATATGAGCTTTAATTAGCGATTTTAACCTATTATATGATATTATTGCAATAATTAATCAAAAATATTATATATTAGTGATATGCTTATGTAACATTTCTTGCATGTTTGTGTACATATTATATAAGCTATTGCTTGTCTTTTAGGTCATTGTGATGTGGCTTGGAAGGATTGAAACGTAAAAGCAATTACTCTTCTTAATCTTTAATTAAAAACTAAAAAGAAATTAATTAGGTGTACATATTGTGTCATAAGATGGACAACACAAAAAATACAAAGGAATTAGGTAATAAAAAACAAATGATCCGACATAGCCAAAACTTTACAAACTTGTTTGTTGATCTTTCCATTCCCACTCATTTGATTTTACATGATTTTCTCTTGTCTTAATTGGAAGTTTAACTTAGTCAATCATCCATTAATATGTTCACTAGGATGCAAGTAATTCAATTTTGAAAAAGTCAACATGTCATAAACGAGTCTATTTAAATAAATTGACTCTTAAAACGCAATTAAATTCTAACTCGTGCCCTCCATTATTATAAGATATCGTTGTATATGTTCGCAGTACCCATCACTTCTGAAATATATTTTTGTTTCGTATTATCTATCACTTCACATTTATAATATTGCGTTAAATGCATATTTTTATCTTTTAAACTTATTAATTCAACTATAAGTATTAACTATTGAACCCTCTTTTTATAAATAAAATTATTTTAGTCATTTTTATATGATTTTACTAAAATTAATGCGCGTTTATTGAGTTTCTTAATACTTATGTAAAATTGAAATTAGACAATTATTTAAAAACGGGGAATGGTTCAATAGGGCCTAAAAAGGGACAATTTTCGAATTTATAGAGTTGATTATTACTTATTAGAGTCATGTCATCATATGAAACAATTCAGCCGGCTAATTCATTTATATAAAAATAATCATTTATAAATCAAATCAAGAATTTGTTGTATACTAATAGATGCAACTTCTTATTTCTTTGTCCTCGTCTAATTTTATATCAAGGAAAAAAAATTGTCACAAACCTCCAACAACCCCTTTATGTACAATAAACCATATAACATTGCAATTTTTATTATCTGCATTTAGCATCATAATTAATTAAAAATAATAATAATAATTAAAAAAAAAGTACATCATCCATAACCACTAAATTGCAACAGTTCTACTATAAGATAAATTGTAACACTTCCACTATTAAATTTAAGGCCACACTCTGCAAATTAAATTTCATCTGCTAAAGATCAATGAATGACCTAGTCACAGACAGCTCAGAAGCATCCATGGATTTCTCGTCGTCCTCGATTATCGCCCTAATCGATAGCGCCACCTGTCTCATGTTCGGCCTCGACTCAAAAGACTTATTAACGCATTTAATCGCAACTTGCAACACATTTACCATTCTCTCCTCGCTAGCACCTTCGCGTATCAAGCTCTTATCGAAGACTTCGACGGTCCACTCTTCGCTGACGACAGCAAGAACCCAACTCGCGAGATCCAAGCCCTCGTTTAGAACCGTTCGTCCGGTGAGAAGTTCTAGAAGAATCACACCGAAAGCGTAAGTATCTTCCTTGAAGAGGGAATGTTCTTGAATATTCTCGACGGTGCTCATTAGCCCGTATTCGCTAATGCGCGGCTCCATGTTCTCGTTTAGTAGGATGTTCGAGGATTTAAGGTTGCCGTGTGCGATTCTTTCGTATTGGAGCTCTTCGTGCATGAAGGCTAATGCGTCGGCTATTCTAGCTGCTGCCGAGAGTCGTCTGCTCCAGTCGAACGATTGTCTGCTTTGATTACCTTAAAAAAGATTTCGAACAAGTTTACGATTGAAATGTTAAATATCGTTTAATTTTTACTTTCCGACTTGAAATGTAATTTTAACCTTATTCATGCATACAGTAGAACCTCGATAAATTAATAACCTCGCTTAACTAATAGTTTCTTCTGGTCCCAACTCGGTAAAAACCAACTAAATCATTAGTTCGATAATTTAATATTTCGCTAAATTAATTTAATTTTGCTAGTCCCAACTGTATTAATTTATAGAGGTTTAACTGTATATGTTCTACACGACATCTAATCTAATTGATTCAACTTCGGTTAGAAAGTCAACTCAAAGGACTACAAATTTGGTTTCAAAGTTCCAAAATTCGAACCGAAAAAAGGGTAAAAAATAATATTTGAAATCCGAACGATGCTAGCAAAAATATATTAATAAAATTACCGTGGGCGTGGATTTGTCGGAAAAGGCTTCCGTTCTTCTGATACTCATAAACAAGAAGCTTCTCTTGTTTCGAGCTATAGAAAGCGACAGCTGGCAAAACATTCGGATGCTTCACACGATTAAGCCTCGTCATCCTCTGCTTAAAATCATCGTTTGATATTGTCCAATCCTTAATCCTCTTCACAGCAAGATTCATTCCCTGAGCCTCACACACAACCTTGTACACACTCCCATGTTTGCCTCGTCCGATGAGCTCAGCAGGTGCCTTTAGCAAATCCTCGAATCTCAGCCCGTTTACTTCCGGGCTCGTCAGAACCACTAAAGACGAAGAAACCATTCCGCTCTGATAATCAGCTGAAGTAGCCGTTTCTGCCTTCAATTCCACTGTCGAGAAACTAGGTTTGCTTGCAGCACTATTATCATGGAATGCTGCTGCTACTTTGTTTATGTCGGCACCACTTTCGAGATTTTCTTGTTTTTTCTTTCCCTTCTTGTATAGATATACGAGGATGATGAATAAAACGGCCAAGGCAATTAAGATATAGCCCGCGTACATGAGAATCTGATCGTTTGAACCGTTTTCTGAGGCCATACGAAAATATTAACTTTTGCAGGCTAATAAAAAGAGTATCATATGAATGAGTTATTGCACAAGGAGAAAATACGAAAGTTCAAGGAAGCAATAACCTTTGGTTTATAGTACTTTATAGTGTGCTGATTCGACGGAGTTTTTGATGATCCCCATGTATCTTTGTGCCGGCCTTCGGGATGCAATAATCCCATATGTTGAAGTCGTTTTCGTTTGAATGATTCTTGATTTTTTTTTTATTTAATTATCTGGCAAAAATATTATCATATTAGTTGTCACACTGTATATTTAACAGCAAGTATCTATCTTTATGTATGTAAAAGAATACTGTCTGAATCAAAAAAACATTAACAATGGACAAATCCATGACAGGGAAATGAAATTGAACCATTTATCTAAATAGTTGTTACAAATGTATATAAAATCCCATTAATTCAAAGAGAATTTGATAAAGCCATCATCAGCCAGTAAAAATATTACATTTTTTTTTTACCGGCTGTTTTGAGTTCGGTAATAACTTGAACGGAAATCGAATTTAGTACAGGGGATTTCACAGTATCTAGTCCCTAAAGCTGCCATTAATAATACTAATTTACACAACACTGTAAAATCATAAATAATACAAAATATAACAGATGAGAAAGAAAAAAAAAAGAAAACAATTTGCCATTCTACGGATCGGCCCGACCCGCCACGTCATCTTCACTCTCACTCCTTCCGTCACTATAAGCATCGTTATCGCTTACATCACCGTCACTTTCGTCTGTTAATGTATTATTAATGTGCTCCTTCTTCGCATACCGCTCACAATACTCTGTCACATTAGTTAAAAAAGCTTGTCAGAAAAGCCGATTTTTTTTAATTATATAAATTAGTTTTAACTTTTAATATTAGATATTCGAAAGAGGAAGAAAAGGAAAAAAAGATCTCGCCTTTGACTTTTAGATCGTATTGGGTTTTATCTTTCATCATAAGAGATGCTGCATCCCCGTTTAGTGGGTCCAATGGGTTCGGGTAGAGTAGAAGCTGTGGTAGGAAAACCTCAAAGATGTTCAACAAATCTGCATATAGATAGATAGATACATACATACACTTTTGTCAAGGCATGCAAATTTCATATCGAAATTTTATGAGAGTTCGTTACATTTTTTTTTTTGCAACGAAAAAGATGAACTTACCAAACATCGGACTCCATGACTGGTTAATGACATCCAAGCATACAGAACCAGAACTAACATCCAAAAATGTTGAAATTGATAAGAAACGGAGAAATTAAATAACCGACATTTCGTAGGTATATATATATATATATATATATATATATATATATATATATATATGAAAGATATATTAGAACTTACAGTTCATCGACATTTGGGTGGAAAATTTTGTTGACAAAGCCAATGGAAGGAGATTTGTAAGGATAAGCATCCGGAAGTTCGACACGAACTTTCCAAAATCCACCTTCGTAAGGACCTGTAATAAGTGTCCATGTTAGACGAACAATCTTATCAAGAATACCAATCGTGTAAAAAGGAAAATGACATTCGTAAACTATTTAGAAAACTAGAAAAAATTGCAAACATTTTAATGGTAATATAAATGCCGTTTCAGAAAAATATTCAGAAAAAAATAAATATCAACTTGATATATTTGGAGCTCGTGAAAGAAGAACAAGCTTGTTATAATATTTCTCTCCAAAAGAAAAAAAAATGCGGTAATATTACTTTCTTTTGGGCCATGAAACTCCACATTGAACTCGTTGATGCCGTCGTTTATGGGCTCCACAATGTAGTCACTCATCATTCTATTAAAAAAAAGAAAAGACCGAGTGTAAGTAGAACAATCAAGAGACTTATAACAATAGCCATGATCTTCTAAAAAATAAGTCTCTCGTAAAATGCACTATGTATAGACGATAATTTATCGATGATATATTTGTGTATGCTATCTGTGTAACCGAAGAGACACTTACAGTTTCATGACATCCATATCTCGTCTCTTGCTCGGAGAAGACATTTTGTCTGACTATCTGTGTCTGTCCTAAAACGAAGCAAAACGAAGAACCTAGTTAAAATATGGTTGTTTCACTACAATTTGAAGAACGAACTCGAAAGATTGACCGAATTGTGACAAGATAATGAGATGAATTTCGAATTGAAAAAGTCTTATCTTTTCAATTAGGCATTTCGATTTCACTACTACCGATAAGTTGATGCTAAAATAAGTTGTCCTAATTCATGAAACATTATGTCAACTTCGGAAAGTCGAAAAAAACCCAATCTTCGAAATGCATTGTGATGTTCCTAATCGAGAATAAAATCTATACAGAGACCAAGTCCATAACCGAACACTTTCGATTTCTTCTCGCTCTTTTGCCCACTTGACTAATTAGCAACAGGGTAAAATCCAAATTAAAATTAGTGAGATATTCAATAAACAACAAATTTGCACAACAAATTGTGCAATCACAATCCCCAATAAACAACAACATCTGACTGCAAAATAAAAATAAATAAATAAATGATAAAAAAAAAACTCGATCCACCAATCAATCAACCCAAATCAGCATTAGATAACAAACATCATCAACGGTAATTTAATCACATTTCATGGTACAAAAAAAAAATAAAAAATTAGGAAGAGCACAACCCTAATAAACGATTTTACAATCCAAAGATGATTAGAAAAGAAAAACCAAATCATTTCATTAGCAGTTTAACTAACCGATCAATGAGAAAGAAAAAAGAACAGGATCGAAGAATGAATAGAAATGAAGTTGTAAAGTGTCTGCGTTGAAAATGAAGAGATAACAGAAGAGAGGAGAACAATGAAAGATAATGGAAAAATGAATCCATATGTGTCGACATTTTCTTTTTCTTTTTTTCTTTTTTTTTTCTTGATGTTTCAAATATGTTTGTTTCAGGCGCACGTGCCGAGTCAGTGCGTGTGTGTGAGAGAGAGAGAGAGAGAGAGAGAGAGAGAGAGAGAGAGAGAGAGAGAGATAGGGTGACGTGGCTTTTGCCTTAACCCAATCTTTGTGTGGTAAAAGGTTGGCGGCCGGCTTTGCCTCTTCTCCTCACGCTGTAAAAATGAAGAATCAGTCATGATTAATTAATCCAACATAATCCTTCCTGGAGATTGATTTTTAATTAAAAAAATACAAATAAAAAATATTATCAGGAGTTGGAAATATTTGGCAAATGGTGATTGGTGCGTGCGTTCACGCGCTTTGGAAAGTTGAGGGGCTTAAGGTAAGGCCTTATTACTGTGTGGCCCAACTACCAAAAGTTTTTTAACTTCAGCCCCTTTCAATTAAAGCCCATATCTTGTTCATTAGAACGGCGTCGTTTCACCATTGCAAACAGACCGACATCTTTGGATGTCAGAGCTCATATAAATACCTTCAAGCATTATATTTGGCGGCAATGAAGTCAAGCAACAACCACCGGTAAACCGATTCTCAATCGTAGCAGAGCGGAGAAAACCAACAGCACAACGGATGGGAGTCCACGGCCTCTGGGAACTCCTCGCTCCAGTCGGCCGCCGTGTTTCCGTCGAGACCCTCGCCGGAAAGAGAGTCGCCATCGGTATTCTCAAAACCCTAACCCTAACCGCGTGATCGGACTACTCGTTCATTCGTTAACTCTTCTGTCCGTTTTTTTTTTGTTTGGTTTTCTTCTCTCCAGACGCGAGTATATGGATCATACAGTTTATGAAGGCAATGAGAGACGAAAAGGGGGAGATGGTTCGGAATGCGCACATATTGGGATTTTTCCGTCGAATTTGCAAGCTTCTCTACCTCAGGACTAAGCCGGTTTTCGTATTTGACGGAGGCACGCCCGCTCTTAAACGTCGGACAGTAATTGCACGCCGCCGGCAGCGTGAGAATGCCCAGGCTAAGATCAGAAAGACTGCAGAGAAACTGCTACTCAATCACGTGAGTTCGTTTATTGAAAATTTGAACTGTGGTTAAGGAAATTTTGATGCTAGATTATGTTTTTTTGACTTTATGTAGGAAATGCATGATGGTAGATGATTAATTTTGTCTTCTGATATGCTTTATTAGTTGTGATGTGGCAAGTGATTGCACGTCATATGATATGCCTTGAGTGTAAATTTTTTAATTATTGTCGACAGCTTAAAACAATGAGATTGAAAGAATTGGCAGCAGATCTTGAGAAGCAGAGGCAGGAGAATGATATCAAAGGTAAACGGCCATTGATAGAGGAACCGAGTACTCAGCAGGTGACTGGGAAAGGAAATGATGATGTGGCTGTCAATTACAGTCAGGAAGAATTGGATGAATTGTGAGTCCTATGCTCGTTTCCTATGTTGCTTATCGTTCTAGATTTAAATGTATTCTGACCTGAGTCGACCAGTTGATTTAGGTTGGCAGCATCTCTCGCTGCAGAGGAGAATGAGGTTTTTAACGTTGATGCATCAGCATCAGGTTCTGGGATTCCAGATAATGAAGTTTTCGGAGATGGTGAAGATGAAGATGATGATGAAGATGAAGAAATGATACTTGTAAGGTTACGTGTCATGATTCAACTAGAGGCGTCATAACCTATCTCAACTAGTATGGGTTTCATATTCCTCTGTCTCTGAATATTCATTTTAATGTTACTTAATTCATTTTCTTACAGCCAGAGATGAATGGAAAAGTTGACCCTGCTATCTTGGCTGCTTTACCTCCATCCATGCAACTTGACCTCCTAGTTCAGGTACGCTTGTTTTTTATGCTTTTGTCGTTTTTCTTTATGAACCGTAGACAGTGAACGTTAAGTAGGTTCTAATGCTCTATGATAATTGCTGATTTCCTATCTATTTGCAGATGAGAGAGAGACTGATGGCTGAGAATAGACAGAAGTATCAGAAGGTGAAAAAGGTATAAACAGCTTTATACGCCCTGGTGGGGGGAACTTGTGACAACATTTGACTTTGACCAATTATTTTCAGATGAGTCCTCTGGATGTCCATGCGTTTATAATGTTGATATTTGTTAATATATCTGGAGTGGTTCTTCTCATTCTTTTGCTTGACACAGAGCTTAGGTTTTAAGTACTCTCATTTTGTTTACATTACTGCAAAATCAGTATAAATCAGTCTTGCATATTGTGATACTTATCCGTGCAGAGCATTGACGAGTTTTTTGCCCATTCTTCTTTGTTTATATACTTATTTTTCTGGTTAGGCCCCAGCAAAGTTTTCCGAGCTGCAAATAGAGGCTTATCTGAAGACAGTTGCTTTCCGACGTGAGATAGATGAGGCACAGAAGGCAGCTGCAGGGAGGGGAATAGGTGGCATGCAGACTTCACGAATTGCATCTGAAGCCAATAGAGAATTCATTTTCTCCTCATCATTTACTGGGGACAAACAGTGAGTACAGTTTATAAAGTTTTCTAATGTTCCCAGTTTATTTCTTCAATAGGTAGAATTGTTTTGCTTTGCTGCAACCTAATTGATAGTCTTTGTGTAGAACCATCTTGCATGAGTTACATGATTGATTTTTTTATCAGATCCCTTACGTCTGCTGGAGTAGAGAGTGCGGGAGCTGATCAAACTCAGCCCCCACTACCGAGTTATTCAACCAATAAAGTCAAGAAAGTTTCGCCAGTCAAAAGTGGCGCAACTGGACCAGCTGTGGCTGAAACCAGAAAAGATTTTCACGATGATGTTGAGACATACCTGGACGAGAGAGGTCGTCTTCGAGTCAGCAGGGTCAGAGCACTTGGGATTCGCATGACTAGAGATTTGCAAAGGAATTTAGATTTGATGAAGGAGATTGATCAGGAGAAAGCAGTCACGAATATGGGAAACATTAATGAATCTACCACTGCTAAAAACCCGATTGACGTCCTAGATAACAGCTCATCTGAGAGATTCCAGAATCAAGAAATTGCCGATGAGAATGATGATGAAGTTGACAATATCGAAGATCCTGCCGTAGTAAATGGAAATACTATCGAGATTTCCTTTGAAGATTTATTGGAGAATAATTGTGGTAATGATGATGATGATAAGTTATTTGCTTGTCTGGTGGCTGGAGGCTCGGTCATGGACTTCTCTGTTGATAATTCTGCCTCACTGAAACAATCTTCTGATGCTGATGATTGCGAGTGGGAGGAAGGAATCATTGAAGAAAAAAGTACAGCATGCCCATATGAAGGAGGTATGAGTGACGAGGGAGAAGATGAATGGAAGGATGGATTTCAAAATATTCAAATGAAGTCCTCTTCTTGTCCAGATGAAAGTCAAAGAACTGTTACAAAGGGTGCTCTGGAAGAAGAAGCTGATTTTCAGGAAGCAATTAGAAGAAGTCTTGAGGGTACAATGGACATCAGATCTGTTATTGACTTTCATGAAGACAATATATTCAGAAGCGCTGGAGAAATGGTTTGTGAGCCAGAGGTTGAAGGTGTATCAGCCAATGTAAGCCAACCATTTCAGTCAACAAACGCCTTTGAGAGCAACTGTTCAGAAGTAAAGCCTGCTGAATTTATAGAATTGAACCATGATAAAAGCAACTTTGACCTGAAGCTTTCTAATAAAGATGCTGGTGAAAGTGGAGCTTTGGGTGGAGAAATACCTATGTCTTCGGATGTTGTACCTGATGGGAAGGGGTTGTCCGTGACTGATAAGCAGCTATTCGACAGTTGTGGTGAAGATGGTAATGGGCATGCAGTGAACGAGCTAGAGTGTAACGTTGAGGTTGCATATAATACCGTTATCTCTGCAAGTTGTTCTGCCTTTACTGATTCAGTGCATGGCAAAACTGTGGTCTCTGGTTCTACGGAGGCCCAAAACATGTCTCAGGGAGCAGTACATGACCATTCTGGCAGTACTGCAACACTCAGAAAGATTTCTGCTGATGATTCAATAACCGTTGTAGATGGTACTAAAGAATTGGCCAATGAGATTTTTTTTGGTAATTTTTCAATGGAAAAGCAGGAAGTTACGAGGAACCAATCTCTTTTTGATGATAATAAGGAGCATGATATCGTGGAGGATCGTTTGGAGGAAGAAATGCTGTTTCTAAGTGAAGAACGTCAGGAGCTGGGAAGTGAGCAACGTAAACATGAGAGAAATGCAGAGTCAGTAACCAACGAAATGTTTGCTGAATGCCAGGTACTTTTTGTCGGGCTAGTCATAATTTTTTAAATTAAAAATAACTTTTCCTAGGTTCAGACTCGCAGAATTTATTTATTTATTTATGATTTTAGGAGTTGCTTCAAATGTTTGGCTTACCATATATAATTGCACCGATGGAAGCTGAAGCTCAATGTGCTTTCATGGAGCTCTCAAACCTTGTTGATGGTGTGGTCACTGATGACTCCGATGCATTCTTATTTGGAGCACGAAATGTGTATAAAAACATCTTTGATGATCGCAAATACGTGGAGACCTACTTAATGAAGGTGATTTTTAGATAGTGTTACTAGCTATTTAAGGAGCAATAATGACATACATGATATGAATTGAGTTTATGATCAACTTATCATTACCTTGCTTCATAATTTGGACCGCTCTCACCTGTGATATTTTTATCTGTTTTAGCTTTATTTGATACTGGTTTTGACATTATATATGGTTCTCTAGGATATCGAGAATGAACTTGGCTTAGATCGAGAAAAATTAATCCGTATGGCACTACTTCTTGGGAGTGACTACACCGAAGGCATTAGGTAATGATCATCATCCATGCTTTTTGTTGGTTATTAACTCTATATTCATACTATCAATAATTTGTGTCAATTATCGGAGGCTCTTGTAGTCTATCTTGCCTTCACTGCGGTGAAATGTACATGGTGATTTTAATCACATTGTAAATGTTACAGTGGCATTGGCATTGTTAACGCAATTGAGGTTGTAAATGCTTTTCCTGGGAAAGACGGCCTTCGTGAATTTCGAGAGTGGATTGAATCACCAGATCCGACGATTCTTGGAAATTTCAATGTAGAAGGATCTAATAATTCGAGAAGGAAAGGATCTAAAGGTCGTGAGAATATCTCGAGTGGCTCAACTAACAACTTAGATGGGATTTATAGTGAGCAAAATTTACAACAGCCAGTGGGTGATGCCGAAAGGGTAAAACAGACTTTCATGAGTAAGCATGTAAGTGCCACCTTTCTCCTTGCAAGTTGCATCTTTCCCTGCAGCTGTGCTAGTGGTTCTTGTTTTTCTATGATACTATTGACTTTACTTTTATATGTACAGAGAAACGTGAGTAAAAATTGGCATATTAGTTCTTCTTTTCCAAGTGATGCTGTGATCACAGCATACGCTTCTCCGCAAGTGGACAAGTCTACAGAATCACTTGCATGGGGAAAGCCAGATCTATTTGTTCTTCGCAAGTGAGTTTAATCCTCTCGACTTGCTTGCATGGTGAAAGCCAGATTTATTTCTCTCAAACACCTGTGAGAAACAGACAAATAAATTAAGTTTTGAGTTTCTTGATTTTCTCGTTTAGATTGTGTTGGGAGAAACTGGGGTGGGGCACGTCAAAAGCAGATGAGTTGCTGCTGCCAGTTTTGAAGGAGTACAACAAGCACGAGGTTGGTGAATCTTTCTTTCTCGTACCGTCTCTCTTCTAAAAAAACATGGAAACTGATTTAATTTCCCTTTTTTTTGGTTTATGTTGGTTTTCGGATGATCCAGACACAATTGAGATTGGAAGCGTTCTACACATTCAATGAAAGATTTGCAAAAATCCGGAGTAAGAGAATAAAAAAGGCTGTCAAAGGAATAGCAGGGCATAAATCTTCTGAGTTGATGGATGAGACACCGCTGCCTCAAAATTCAGGGAGTGGGAAAAAACGAAAAGTGAAGCCCTTTGAAGAAGAAGAAGCCAGCCAATCAGGAGCTGGTACTCAAAATAATACGAATGATAAACCAGCTGTTAAGCAATTAAAAAGAGGACGAGCAAAAGAGAAGACTTCAGACAGTAATCTAGAACAATCTACCAGTGTAAGAAAAGAATCAAATGTAAGAGGAAGAGGACGAGGTAGAGGCAGAGGCAGAGGTAGAGGTAGAGGGAAGGACACAAAGAATTCTTGTTCTGCCGATACTGTAAACGGATCTAGTGAAAGTGACGAAGAATTGCAGTTTGACAAGTCAGACGAATCACGTCTAATGCGAAGGGTAAGTTTACCTGCTGGTAAGAACGTATGCATCATAACAGAAGCAAGAATAAAAAAATGACAAAAGGGAAAAAAATTCCAGCCATGTTGGTACTTCCTTCGTTTATTATAAATTGAAAATAATAAATATTAATATGAATTTATGTAATTTTCAGTCAGGGCGGCTTCGAAAGGCAGTGGATTACACTGATCCCAATGAATTTGACAATCATGAAAAGGGAAGTGAAGATCGCCATGAGAGCATTAGCAACGAAGTAAACAGAGCGAGTGATGTTGAATTAGAAGGTAAATTTTTGGTTGAAGAGATTCAAGAAACATTCAGGACTGATAAGATGAGCATTAACCAAGTTGATGATAATCAAATGGATAATCGATCGAATTTAGGGGAGGATTATATTCAGTTCGGGGGTGGATTTTGCTTGGAAGAAGAAGATGAAGATAATAACATTGTTGTTGATGGTGCTGATTTGTTGGTGCAAGAAAATGATGGGAGTAATGGACCATCCAATGAGAAGACAGATTTCTGTGGTACTGAGATGAATATCGACGGTTGTGATTCATCCGATGATCAATGTCCGAAATCTCTTCGCGCAATGCCTAATTTGAGAAGGAAAAGGAGAAAGACTTGAATGAGTGAGTGCATGCAAGGATGTTAGCTTACAAAAATTATTCGGGTTTCTTTGTTTTGTCTACAAATTTGCCCAACTGTTTAATCGTTAGTTTTTAGTATTTAATTCTTTTTTAAATGTTATATATATTAATATTATTAAAAGAAACAAAAATATTTAGGATTTCGTGCTTTTCGTGTTCTAGAACACGAAATACTTACATTTTCGTAAAAAAATGAAATTCAAACAACTTATTTTGACCTCATAATCGTAATCCGAATCGTCCATTACATTTGTTGTTCTTGTTCGTCGAACATGTTTGCGAAACGAGTTTCAAATTAGAGAGAATTTCAATCTGTTAAGAGTATTTTGATGTTATGTACAAAATCCCACTTTAACCAGTAAAACTCCAGCAATTAGCATTTCAGCTTGATGATTGAAACTAGGAAATACAAAAATTAAAAGAATATATAATTATAAAAATTACGAATATGCCATTAGGATTTGCTAGTTACTAACATTAATTATTTTTTATTCCAATATACCATTAGGGATCTTTAGAATAAAATTTCTCATTTACTGCTCGTGAAATAGGGTTTTGGTGTTATAGCTGATATATTATGGTGAAATATTGTAAAATCTGTTGTAGATGTCTAAATAGGTGACTATAGTGTGGATATATCTTCCCATGTTTCTGATTTGCAAGCTTCATTGGCTTCTCTTCGGTATTTTAACGACTCGTCCAAATTTGAAGTGGATTGTGAATTAATTCATGGATGATCTATTTATTTGCAGATGTTTTTGAAATTCATCGACACAGAGCAGTTTCAGAGGTACACTAAAATATTCTGCCTGCTTTGTCCTTTATCTGGTTCTGGTTAATGCTACTCTTTGTGTACCTTATATTTATTGTTTTGTGCATCTCTGCCAATGTAGTTGTGATGGTTCAGTTTGTGTTGTTCCCAATACATAAAACGGGTAGTGAATTTAGTAAATTGGTTGAACAAATTAATTAGTGAAATACGAAAAGATTATCTGCAATGAACGTAAATTTGTCGAGGCGAGTTGACTATGTCCTTAAGACGAAATTTCCCCGCAACGGTGCTAACGGATTAAATGGAAATCGTCTCCCAAGATACAACGGCAAGGCTTGGAATAGGAGCACTCCAAATCCCAAGTACGACGAACTGTACTTTGTGTAGAACTTTTCGAGAGAATCTGTGAAGGGTAGGCTTAATATGCAGTAGGCTTATTTTTTGATTGAAGTGAGGAATTGTGGGAAAGTTAGGGTCTATTTATAAGGTTCGAAAAGTAGTGTCATTCGGAGCAAAAAGGTACCTTTGTTTGAATGGTTGCACCATTTCAAAGGTACCTTTTGTTTGAATGGTTGCACCATTTCGAGTTGAGCCAATTGGGAGTGGTTGCACCATTTCGAGTTGAGCCGAATGGTTTGCATTGGTTCGGCCGCACCAATTCAGACCAGTCAGATCAATCGAGATGGGATTCGAGTAATAAGGGCCCAATGGGTTAAAAGCCCATGACCTAATGTTTTTGATATATATACAGCTCAGTACTTCTCTACTTTTCCAATGTGGGATAACTCAAAATCCCACTTTCCTTATATTTGGACTAGTAATTTTCCATTCACCACAAAATTGGTTCTAATCCAAAATTCATTTATATACTTAATTAGACCGTACAATAACATTGATAAAAAATTGTTCATTACTCAATTTTTAACCAATTTTCCCAACAGTTTGTACTGCTATTCATCCTTTCTTGAGAGGCTACGTGATCTTAAGCAACTTGGTGAGTAGTGCACAATTTCTTTATTAGCTCTACGTGATTTGGTGATATCTACAGTTTATCTAATAATTACACTTTCCTCTTGTTGATGAACTATAACTGTGCTTAATTAATTGCTTATGATAATGAATGATATTAAGAAAACCATATATCATTGTCTTCTCATGCGCGTGGTTGTTAGTTTTGAGGAAATTGCATGCTACAGTTTTGGTAGTTCTCCTCGCATTTGTGCAACAAAAGTTTTCCAATACAGAATGTAAATGTAGAAAATAGTTTGAACTCGCAATTTCATTAAGCACCTTCATTCGTTGTTTATAATATCAAAAGTAAATAACGCATCCTCAATTTTCATGTTTTTTGTTGGATTGTCTCTTTCTGTTACCTGAATTTAGACCTTTGTTGCATATAGAGAGAGCCACATTACTATCAAAGTGTTTAACCCTTGCAATTGCAATCCCTATACACTCTCAGTTCATCGAAATTATTTCAGAAACCTACTTTGGTATATGAAGAGCATTATGGGTTTGAAGCTCTACTAATGAGGATATTGGTATGTACGAAATTCGGGAATTTTTACTAAAGCGGATAGTAGTAGCACACATATTCTGTATTCATCACACACATTTTTAAGCACAAGTACCAACAATACGTTATTTTAATGTGTTCCCTATCCCTATATGGCCTCGAAATATCCTATTATTGCATAATCTCGATAATTCTTTTTGTTGTTCAGAATGAGAGAGGAATCTTAGAGCAAAAGACGGCCGATTAAAATGTTTTAATGTTGTCACGAGGTACTATTTTTCTTTTCAGTTAGTTGAATAAATGAGCTTTGGGGTGCTATGGATATTTAAAAAACTTCATAACTTTCTGCTAGAGAGAGAAAGAAACAAGCACTACAGCGAAACTTGATCGAATAAGAAAGAAACTCGATGCAAAGCATGCACTAGAGCTTGAGATACGATCGAATGGACTTTACGCATTTGTCAGTGGGAAGCTTGTAGGTATTCTCGAAACTAAATTTTTTTGCGAATTAGTTAATTAGTTGAACTTGAATTTTTTTTTTCTTCTGAATTATTGTTTCGTAATGATATAAATCTGTTGCCGAAATCCAGAACAACGGAGCATTATTTGATAAAAGACCAGCAGGAATTGAAAATCCGGTGCAGTTCAATGGGTTAAGCAATGGCCTCATCAATCATTGAACTCTCCAAAGAACCACGGAATTGTCAGGTCATTCATTATAATACTACTGTTCTGTTGCATTCAAGTTTTTTATGTTCTTTCACCCTATATTTTGTTTTTATTTTTTATTGTTTCTGATTATGGGATATAACCAAGCAGATCGTACACTGTACAAGCTAAATAACATTATTTGCAGTAAGTGCGACTTCCGAAGGCCGAGAATTACACGGATCCCAATAAATTCGACAATCTCGAAAAGGAAAGTGAAGATCGCCTCAAAGAAGATTTAACGGTTAACGAGAGCATTAACAAGAATTTGTAGCTAAACTTTTGGTGGAAGAGATTGAACTAGGGGCGGACGCATGTGTAGTCTTGGGGTGATCCCACCCCTGAAAATAAAAAAAAAATTGTTGCAATTTTGAGTGAATTTATAGACTGTGCCCTCCAAGATTGAAATTTTGTACATTTTAACCCATGATTTTTTTTTTTTTTTTTTTGTTTTCTCTTAATTCACACCCATATTTAAGCCTCCGCCAAACCCCCCAAGGTCCGCCCCTGGATTGAACAAACAGACAAGACTGATAAGACGAGCACTAACCAAGTTGATGATAATCAATCGAACTGGAGCCAATTATGGGTTTATTATATTCCGTCCGGGGGTGGATTTCCCTTGGAAGATGAAGATAATAAAGTTGTTGATGGTGCTGATTGCAAGAAAATGATGGGAGTAATGGGCCAACCAATGAGAAGACATATATTTGTCGAACTGAGATGAACATCGACGGTCGTGATTCGTTCGAGGATCAACGTCCGAGATCTCTTCGTGCAATGCCTAAAATGACAAGGAAAATGAGAGAGCTTTGAATCATAATACTTTCAAATCAATCTACTTTGTTAAGTAATTACTGAAAATACACGTTTCCTTCTAGGAAGAGCAAAGAGTGCACGTTTCCACCACACCAAGGGTGAAAAATGCACTAACTTCACATTAATCCTTAATTATTAAACCATATTAATTGTAAATAGTTTGTTAAACAAAATTTCATATATACTTTTGGCTTCACTATTCAGATAAACTATTGATATGGGCTAATTTTATTTATATATATATATATATATATATATATATATATATTATATATATATATATTATTATTCTGTTTTTTCTTTTTTTTTTTAATTTCGAACCACAATAATTATAGGGTTTATTAGGGATAACCCCCTTGTTCATATTTTCTAATGAGGTAGATCCAATTTTTTTTCCACTTTTTGAGATAGACCCAATTTTGCCAACTTGGCAAAATATATTATATAATTTTCCTTTAATACCCTTGTTTATTTTTAAACGGTATTTAATTCCTTTAATACGTGATTTGAGATTTGCTGATACGTAGCCTAAAATCACGGAATAATATTACGTGAGATCATTGGCCGTTATACCAATTCGTGTATAATATTTTCGGAGGTTCTCTTTCACCGTTCCAGGGGATTTTTATCTTTGAAGATTTCTGTACCGTCGTGGAAATAGGATCGAATTGAGCGCTCATCTGTTGGACGTTGTTTAATCGGGTATGAATGCGTTTTTCGATTTATTTTTCGTTCAATGGCTAGGATCGTCGTGTATGGTGGTTAGAAATTTTAAGAGGTGTGTTGATACTTGATTATATTATGTAGAACGTTTTTTAACAAAATTATTCCGTCATATATACATCGTTAATTTTGGCGGATGATGTTTGTTCGGAATAGGATTGACAGAGTTAGATAAGGATTGTTCACGCATATTGGACCAGAGTTATTTTATATGAACGTCGTAGTTGGTTTACGTAGTAATTGAAATAACTGTCCGCGGTCGTGGAGTTCATGTGTCTGATCCCGGTCGATAGTTGATTTATTTGTTTATAACAGCGGATTTTAGGACTCTGGGTAGTACATTAAAATATACTTTGTAGTCTTTTTTAAGTTATCGTATGAATTTTGCATTTTAAGTTTATTTTTGATCATATTAATATATTTTTTAATATTTTGTATTTTTAATGTCGTATTATGATTCAAGGTTTTATCGATGGCGAATTTTGTACGGATTTTGTTGAGATTTGGTGGGTTGGTTGCTATAAAGAGGTGTTCGAACGGGTTTACTCGCGGTTCATTGGTTGCATTTGTTATTTCAAAGTGGCCACAACTCGATGGGTGGGATATAAGCATGACATATAGGCTGGAAGGCGTTGGTGAATGTATCTTGGCTGACGATGAGGACATGATTTCGATGTTTGGTGGGTTGGTTGCTATAAAGAGGTGTTTACGATGTAATGGCTCGGTAACGTCGGTTAAGTGCTAAACCGTTATAATACAGTAGTATACTATTATGAATACCATATGATACTACCATTATCATTTTATTATACTATTATGAGATTATTAATGTACTAGAGTTTTTTAACTCTACATATTGGTTTGATTGTGTTATGATGTGTTTTAAGTATTTTATCAAAACCCTAGATTGAAATTATGAGATTATTAATGTACTATTTTATTGGTTATGTTGGAATACTTTACGTTGGTCTTGTTCTCAATGTTCTTGTCATTTCAGTGGTGTATTGTTTGTAACACAATTTCATATCACTACTATAACCGTAATATACTATCATAGCAGATTAATGTACTATATTGAAATTATTAATATACTATGTGGTTGAATAATACGGGATCCATAGTCGATTAACGAGATCCATAGTCGAATTAGATCAATGATATAGTCTATTACATGATATAAGGAAAATTACCCTAATTGATTAGTATTTCAAAAAAACATATTATTCAGTTTCCATTTATATTATTATTTTTTCATATATATTATTATTAACCCTAATCGTTTTCATATAATAAGGAAAATTACCCAAATTGATTAGTATTTCAAACAAACATATTATTCAGTTTCCATATATATTATTATTTTTCCAATAGTCAATTAATTAAACCCATAGTCGAATTAGATACATGGGATAGTCTATTAAAAGATATGAGATAGTCTATTAATTTAAAAAAGGTAAAGTAACGGGATTTGTGGGATTTGATTGAGGGTAATTATGTAATTACGAAAAGCTTGGGCTTTTATCAAAATGGCAAATTTAAATTTGGGTCTACCCCTATTATTTGAATGTTTAAGGGGGTTATATCTAATAGACCCATAATTATATTTGTAAAAACCAATAATGAATATCATGGAGGTATGACTAGGCACGCACTAACACACCAGACTTTTTAGCTTAGGCAATCTTCACCGGCCTCTACACGTCACCTCACACTAGGAGTGGTATCAATTTATATTTATTACACAAACTTTTTCTCTTTTATTACACTAATTCACCTCAAAATTAAACCAATTATATTACTTTCTTACAATTAAACTTTGACGATATTTTATATATATATAGAAATATAAAATATCGTCAAATAAAATAAAATATTATATATATAGTATATACATAACATATGTGTGTGTGTGTGTGTGTGGTGGAAATAATTATGTGAAAATGAAAGAACAATGAAGTTACGTGGATAAGTTAACTTGAAAAAATGAAAAAAAGAATTAAAAAAAAAAAAAGATTTTGTTTTATTTTATTTGGAATAGCTTTGTGGGGTCCACTTCTATCTCCCCAAATATCTTTCTATAAATGAATATTGGTGCGTGTGGCAGCAGCACGAGAGAGGCACATGCACGCACTAACAGAAAGTCAAAAACAAAAAAGAAAAAAAAGGAGAAGCTAAGTAAGTAGCAGAGGAAACCAAAAAAAACATGGCAGGAGGCGGAGGAGCGGCGGACCACCGGCGGAGATACTGCCACAGGGAGGTTCTGCCGTTCTCAGTCATGGTAGTGATGGAGTGCACAAACGTCGGACTCAACACTCTCTTCAAAGTCGCCACCAACAGCGGCATGAGCCGCCACGTGTTCCTCGTCTACGCCTACGGCGTCGCCGCCCTTGTGCTCCTCCCCTCCCCTTTCTTCTCCCGCCGGTTAACTACATACTCTTAACTCAACTAATCATGTAATTAGCTGCTTAATTAATTAATTGGTAATGAAATTTATTTGTGTGTTTTGGCAGATCAAGGGTGCTGCCTCCGTTGACTTTCTCTGTACTGTGGAAGATCTTTATACTTGGAGTCGTTGGGTGAGTGATTTATGATTATTCAGTCAATTCTTTGTTTGATCGGAGGTTTGACTTTTTTTTATCAAATAAAAATCATTTCTTGAAAACAAGAATTTAATTTAACATAATTTTATTAATTTTTTTAATATAGATATACATCACAGATAATGGGGTACACCGGAATCAATTACGGTTCTCCGACGCTTGCTTCCGCCATGAGCAACCTTGCTCCGGCGTTCACTTTTGTGCTTGCCGTCATTTTCAGGTACAGTCCTTTTCACTTTACCCTTTTTTCTTTTTTTTCTTTTTTTTTTATTTTTAAATTATTTAGTTGCTATCCTGCTTTTATTCCCCCTCACCGGGTCCCACAGATTGGACTTGAGCTTCTTTTTTATTTGGCTTCAATAATGTTAATGCATTCTCATATTGAATCAATTAACTTTAGTGTGAATTGGGTCTGCAAGGGTAGAATTGTCATTTTTCGGAAAATTACTCCATGGAATCAAAAAGATTCGGTGAAAATCACACGGTAAGAGGGTCGGTGACAATAACAAATTTTGGGGGGATTTTGGTAATTACTGACATTTGGGGGAGTTTTTCGTTATTTTGCTTAAGTTCAAGGGGGTTTTCGTAATTTACCCTTAATGGAAAATTATGTTCTTTTAGTAGTCCTTATTTGAACTAGGCTATAATAAAATTGCAAATGTAATAAATTAATCCCATTTTGAGGCCTAAAGAGAGTACTTTTCTTGAATTTGGTTGGTAATATATACATACATGTATGCATATATAGGATGGAAAAGGTAGCACTATCAAGTACAAGCAGCCGAGCTAAAATCATCGGCACCATTGTCTCAATATCGGGAGCTTTCGTAGTAACATTTTACAAAGGCCCAAGCGTGACCGCCCCTCCAATTTCGTTGCATCAATCACTTCAATATTCACCATCTCAATCAAATTGGATGATTGGCAGTTTATTCCTCTCCGTCGAATATTTTTTGGTCCCCGTTTGGTACATTATTCAGGTGACCGATAACAAAAATTTTCATATCAACTCTCCTATTTCCCAAGATTTGAGTTTCTTAAAACCAATTATTACTTGTTTTCTTCTAATTTTAATTAATTATGCAGACACATATTATGAAGGAATACCCTGCAGAATTGACTGTGATCTTCTTCTACACCTCTTGTGTGAGCTTCTTAGCTGCTATCGTCAGCTTTTTCGCGGAACCGGACTCGACTAAATGGATAATCAAACCTAGTATTGCTTTGGCTTCTGTCTTATGCTCGGTAAATTTAAAAACCTCGTTTTAAAAAAAAAAATCTTTAAGACCAATCTTTTATTTTATTACATTTATTTTATGATCTAACACACACACACACACACATAAATATATATATAGGGAGTTTTTGGGTGTTGCATTAACAACGCTATTCACGCGTGGGCATTGCATTTGAGAGGGCCTGTCTACGTGGCTATGTTCAAGCCTTTGTCTATAGCCATTGCAGCTGCCATGGGAGTTATTATTCTCGGCGACACTCTTTATCTTGGAAGGTAATTAATCAAATTTTTAAATCCAAAAATAAATAAATAATTAATTAATTTGTACTAATGTATATTTATTGTGGTAAAATCAGCATAATCGGAGCAGCGATAATAGCAATTGGATTCTACACTGTATTGTGGGGAAAGGCCAAAGAGGATTTTGGTGAAGTTGATGTTGATGATAGAGATTTGGAGTCAGCTGCACAAAAGTATCCCTTATTACAAAGTTACAAAACCCAAGTTAGGTGATTATATATATGTACAATTAAACAACAACTATGTGTAGATGTTAATATGTATCTAATTATTATTATATATGTATAATTTGCTCTTGTTTGAGGATTATGAGATCCTAAATTTTCCCATGAACATGGAATAGTTGAGTTTGGGGCTTGTGGATTTGGGCTAGTTTGAACTGATTGAATAGGATATTAATTGGGCTTGCCAATTGTGTACGTTAAAAGAAATTATCTATAAAGATTTTCAAAAGTTTTTATTTATTTTTTGAGAAAAGAGAAGATTTTTATTCAAATTTTTTAATCATTTTCTACAATAGTTTGAATTGACACATCACACATAAATGGATCTATGAATGATAATCTAGCTAGTTCATGTGCAGCCTTATTGTCCTTTCTTGTAACGTGGCATGTAGAGAAGATATGAATATATTTATTGGGTAAATTACGGCTCCCCATTAAGATAAGTTCAAATTACGAAAAAACCTTCTTGTTTGTTTAATTATAAACCATTCATCAATTATGAATCTTCTTACACGTTTGTTCTCTTAGTGTCAAATTTAACAGAATTTTCTAGGTTCCCTCCCATGTTCTCCAGTTTGTACTCATTTTGTGCAAAAATGCAGTTTTTGAGGTACCATGATCTGATATTTACTAGTCAATAAACACATTTTATCATCATCTTATTTCAAAATGGGAACTCAAATGGTATAAAACGGGTACAAACTGAAGAATATTCCACATAATCTACAAGATTCTACTAAATTTGACATCACAATGGTGGACGTGTAAGAAGATTCATGGACCATTCCTCTTGATGGTTGCAAATCGTTGTAAAAACCTGACTAAAATCTCCATCAATAACCACTTCGTTCCATGACTATTCTCGTGTGTACTTCGCTACTAATAGAGCTGCTTTGGCTTCAACTGAGGTGGAGTCCAAACTCCAGAGATTACCTTATACAATTCGAAGACCATCCAACACACACCAGAATATGTCATAGCAATGATTCCAATACCAATACATCCCCATCTTTTGTATTCATAGCTGCATTGAAATTAATTATAACGACATTCGAGCTCGACGATTGCCACCTTGAATCCGACTCACCCCTTAAAACTCATGTGTGCACGCACAACACTAGCAATAAGATCGCGTGGCTGAGCTTCAAATTTTTGCACAAAAGATACAATCTTTTTCAACGTCCAATCATTTGATCAAGCAAACCAATAATTGAAACTCAACTAATTCTCAAATAATAGAAAAAATATTTGAAATTGAACTGCATTTAATAAGCTTCAAATAAATACAATTTTTTATTGATTTAAAAAAAAAAAAAGAAAAAAAAAGAAAGAAAGTTGATCGAGCAAAGCTCCATCCTTTTCGGGTCCACACATAATATTTACAGTCCAACCAAAAACCCTTGCCACTTGAGACTAGTCAGTTTAATCATTGTTCAACTCTTTGTTCCCTTAGTCCCTGTCGGATTTCAGACTTTTCACATTAGACCCCCAAAAAAGAAAATTATATACCTTGAGTCCTTCTATCTACTTCCTTATCTCCCCTTCAATATTTCACTCTTTTCTTTTCCTTTCGAAGTAATTATTCTTTTGCCGACGGTTTCTTGGATTTGCTGCCCTTTTTTCAGGCTGGTCTGCTTCAATCGTCTTTAATTTCAATTGGGTATGTTCCAATTTCAATTTTCAATCCTTTCTGATTATCAGCTCCTTATTTTTCGGATTCAATTTCTACTTTATGGGCTCAATTCATGTTTCTGAAGATTGTTTATCTTTGACGTTTTGCGATATTTTCCCCTAATTTATTTATGTTCGTTGTTAAAAGTTTTTATCTTTAGATCTCAAATTCTTGCTTTCGCCTCTGTCATTTATGCTTCTTTAGATTTCGTGGCTCTTTTTGTAAATTTCTTGATTCACTGCGTGTTTTAAAAAAAAATTTGAATTTGATTTTGGAATTGTAATTTAGATAATAAAAAAATGTCGCAAGGCTACGCAATCGAACTCTACTTCGATCCCGCTCTCGAGAACCAGGTGTTGAAAGCATGGAACGTTTTAGCCCGAAGACAAATCAGCACTCAGCTAATCGAGATCGAATCTAGGCCCCACATTACATTGTACTCGAGCCCTTTTACCGATGTCGCTAGAGTAGAGAATGTACTAAGAAACTTCGCTGCAAAGCAAGAACCCTTGGCCGTCTCCTTCTCTTCGATCGGAAGCTTCCCGAGTGACAACAATGTCCTGTTCCTCGGTCCGACGCCTTCGTTGTCGCTCCTTCAGTTTCATTCGCAATTGTGCGATGCGATGAAGAGAGAAGGTGTAGAAGTTGGGGACGATTTCTGTCCGGATAAATGGATTCCTTATTGCTCCGTGGCTGAGGAAGTTCCAAAGACTCGTTTTTTCGAAGCGTTCACCGTTTTGCGTGATTTGAAGATGCCCGTTAGTGGATACGCGATGGATATTTCGCTGGTTGAGTATTCGCCCGTTCGCGAGATCTTTTCGTTTACTCTGGGTACGCATCATGTTAGTGACTTTTGATGATGATGATGTCGTTTGTGTTAATTGCTGATTTAGATGATGTTCTATTTGGTTTGCGTTTTTACGTTTTACGTGGTTGTAATAAGTGGTTATTATAACTTATGTAGGTTGTAAGGATGGTACTTATAATTGATTTAGTTTTCAGTTATATAAACTTCCTCTTGTTGTACCAAATTGTGTCTTTAGTCGATAATGTGTCGTGAAGTGACTGTTTTCGTGGGCTTCAAATTTGTATTATATGGATCAGGTGTCGGTTTTTTTTTTTTTTTTTTATGTTGTCTTGTCTCTATAACATTCGTTCGTATATATAATTATCACTTTAGTCAGATGTTAATTCTTGTTTGTCTGAAACTGCTTTATGTTTCTTTAAGCCTCGTTCTTAACCGTTATCTTCAACGCTGAGCAGAGAACGGTGTCTGTTTTATCGCACTCTCGTAATGTGTGGATTTTTGTGCATTAATCAAAAATTGGGGCAAAAAAAAAATGAATCTTGAAACTTGACTTAGCATCTGTGTGTTTTCTTCTTACAAAACTTTTTGTCAGACATGCAAACTCATAATCCTGTCTCTGTTTCTGATGATAACTCGATCTGTGACTGTCTCTTAATCATCTCGAGTAGAATCTCGTTCCACACATCGATGGGGCCCGGTAAACACCAATGTATGCAATCACTATAACCCTTCATCCATTGATTCCCCCAGTTCACACCAGGGTGCCCGTCGGGCCTCATAAGCATCATCTCAGTCACATCAAGAACTTCAAACTTATTCCCATTTCGCCCCCCTTCATTCCTCGCAGTCTTGATTTCCTCCACTTGAATTCTCCTATATTCCAAATCTGGCCCTCCTCGATCGACCTCTTCCCTCCCAATCGGCCTCGTCCTATTGCAACTCCCTCCATTGTCCCAAGTCCCGTTCTCGAACTGCGAAGGCGAGTAGGTTCTCAGTACAGTGGTGATCTTCCTGCAGTTCGCGCAGTTATTGATTGTTCTGAATGCGGCCCGGAATGCCATACCAATTGCGAGGCCCGGCCCGACGTCTTTGACGTTTGGGGTTTGGCAGTAGACGCAGCCGAGGACGTTGTCGTTGTTGTAGAGATAGTTCTGCCGGAAAAACCAGGGCGCGTCGGAAAACACTGCGTAGTCGAGTGAGGGAAGCTTTTCTGACCAGTTTTTGTCGATTTTGTCCAGGTGGAGGTTGAAACCGCCGGTGGTGGACCCGTTGACTAGGCGCTCCGTGGCGGTGACGAGGAATTGAGACCAGAGCGCCATTAGCGTGAAGTTGTGCTTCGGAAATTCCCAGGTTACGAATCTGTCATCCTTGTCTTTTTCTGTTTGAATTGGAGTTTCTTTCTGCAAGAACATATTTTTAATTGAATTATGTATATTTCTTTTTTTAATAATAAAAAAGAATAATAGAAGAATTAATTAATAGGAGAGAATAATAATTGAGAGGAAAGACAAAAGGATACAATAGTAAAAAAGTTGTCTTTCTTTCATGTAAGTGCTTACTTTGTGCTGTTCAATTCACCAATTAGCATTAAATTTAATAATTTAATTCCATTAGATTCCAAAACAAGGTTGCTTAAATCATTAATATATTGACAAGTGGAAATCAGCCATAACTTAAGGAAACCCTACTGTATAAAAAAAAATTAAATCTTTCTTTAGTCAAAAGGAAACTCCATTGCCAATATATGTTTGAACATTTCAAGAATTATTAAAAGAATTAAATAAAGATAAACTAAATTAATTACCGTTGAGAGGAGACAGAGAAGCGATTCCATTTGATTCCTGGATAACGAATCACCGATGAAAGCCATTGTCTTGCCTGTAAGAGATGTAAGAAAATTATCGGGGCTGAAACGAGGAAGATCGCATTGGTCCGGTTTCCATCTCCAATGAAGAAAGTCTGTGTCTTTTCTTCCATGGAGGAAACAGTTTCTCATGAATGGAATTGTTCTGCAGCTGTAGTTTGTGTACAAAGAGCCTCTTCGGTCTGAAATCCATCGCCCCTCGGATAATTCGCACGCCTTTTGGCTGTCTGATTAAATTGCAGTGAAGATCGACGGTTGAATTATTTAAGAGGAAAATGAATTCAAGAATAGGGGATTGAATAAGAAAAAAAGATACCTTTTCGGGGTTGAATGAAGGTTGTGGTGTTGTTTGGATTAATGTGGTCGCGCACGATGTTTGCGTATTCGACGACGTATGCGTTGTTGTTGTTGTAAAGGAGGTGGAAACAGAAAAGGATGGCTATTGTTATAAATGTTAAGTAGAAAAAAAGAGAAGTTATGTTGTGTTTTTCTTTGCTGTGTGCTGTTGATTTCATCATGCTGCTTCAACTCTCTCTCTCTCTCTCTCTCTCTCTCTCTCTCTCTCTCTCTCTCTCTCTCTCTCTCTCTCTACTTCTCTGTGTTTTCTGTGTGTGTTTCTGTGTGTGTGAGAGAAAGAGAGAGGGAGAGTTTTAAGTGTTAGGTTTTATTAATCATACATGAGTTTAATTAATTAATAAATTGAGAAAGTCAAGTGCTGAGCATGACTATGGCATAATGGTTTATGGGTTTGTCATGTTCTACACATTTACAACTCAGATCTTGAAAATAGTGGAATTCTTTTTAATCATAAATTGGGGAATCTAGATTCAGCAATTTTATTGGGATATATATATATATATCATGGATTAGGTAGGTAGATCCAGAAAAACCCATTAATCTAACTAGTTTAAAAGAACAAAAAAAAAATTCCTCCTTAATATTCTCCCACCATTTTCTTGTGCATTTACCCAAATTGGGGTTTGTTTAATGCTACACTATGAAATATATCAAGTGATTATTAACTGCTGATCTGCGCATATTTACAAATACATGTTATGTGTGCTTAGCAAATGGTTATTTAACTGTATCAATACTTAAAAGTTACGCATTATATATGACTCGATGTAGCATCTCCATAACCACAAAGTGGACAGTTAGCTATTATGGAAGTAATGTGCATAAGATAATATAGGGATTATTAGTGAAAACCCCCCAATTAATTAGGTTATATTAAGGTGGATCTATACCCTTTTACAATATTAGTGAGAACCCCCTTAATTATTTAATTAAATTAATATTATTACAATTATTAAATATTATACCTATATTATCCCTAATTACCAAATCTTATATTTACAAACCCTAGCCACATCGTTTATCACAAACCGCCGTTCTCTAATCCCCTCATCTTTTCTCTCCCCTCATCTTTTCTCTTCTTTTCTGGAATCGATCGGTAGTATCAGCGGCGGCGGTGAAGGTGACGAAGGCGGCATCACATCTCAACAACGACGAGGAAGATCCCAACCCCTTCTCTTCTTTCTCGAATTGGATTCCGATGGCGCGGCGGAAGCGAGGGCGAAGGAGAGGACAAAGGCGGCACCATATCTCGACAACGACAAGGCGCCGCCGCTAAAACGAGGACGGGTCAGATGCCTTTTTCGGTCCCTCCCCTTTCCCTTCTGAGGGATGAACAGATCTGGTATTTATTTTTTTCTTCAATTTTTGGAAGCATTCTTGCAATCCTCGTCGGAAGACCACTCCACCACCGTTGTAATGGAATCGATCAAACTCGAGGAGGATGACGAAAACTTGGGCTGCATTTTCATGTGAGAATCGCAACCGACGACGCTCAACCGTAACCTCGAATGCCGTTAACATAAGCGGATCTGCTTCGTCCGTTATGTTTGGTATTGTTTGGGAGGCTGATTATCGTTCAATTAATTGTAGAATGTATGTTAGTTTGTTGAAATTGTGTTCATGTTAGTCAAGAAGATATAGTTGTTTTCGTTACGGTTGTAGTTGGTATCGATAATAGTCGTTTTTGTTGGAGTTATAGTGTGTTTTTTTTGCTTTTGTTTTAGTTGATTTTAATAATTTCTAGTTGATTCAATATAGTTGTTTTCGTATAGTTGCACCAAAAGGCGAAATCCCTCGCCCCCAGGGCCCCCATCCCTTGGCCCGACAAGGATTGATGGAGGAATGTAAATCATAGTTGATTCAATATAGTTGTTTTCGTATAGTTGTTTTAATTATTTCTAGTTGATTCAATATAGTTGTTTTTGTATTGTAATATAGTTGTTTTCGCAAAACAATATTGTTGTTTTTCATTAGTTTTTAGTTGTTTTGAATAAATAGTTACTTTAACAAATAGTTGTTGGAATGTATAGTTGTTTTAATACCAATTGTTTTAATAACAGTTGTTTTTAATAATAGTTGTTTTATTGAAATATAGTTGGTTAACTGAAAAACGAAAAAAAATATATATAGTAAAAGAATATTTAAATAAAAATATTAAAAAAATAAAAAAGAAAATTTAATTTTTATTATTATTTTTTAAAGAAGAAATAAATAAAAAAATCGAAAATTAAAATTAAAATAAAATTATAAAAAAAATATATCAAACTAGCGGATAATTGGTAGAGAATAGTTGGAGGGTAAATTTGAGAATAAAAAAATGATGGGTCTCTCACTAATAAAGGAAAAGGAGCTAGATCCATCCTTATTAAAATAATGTTAGAGGGGGTTCTCACTAATAGTCCCGATAATATAATGTGAAATTGCAAGTTTTGTTGCCTATAACTAGTATTTAAATTAAAATCACAAGCTCTTGTTAACAATATGTTTTATAATTTATTGGTCTTAGCCCAAGTTGAATAAGTGCGTGATATTATCAATAGTTGGACGCACTAAGAAGTCTAGTCTAGCACAATGAAAGTAGCTGCATAATTATTAAACAAACAGTATTTATATGCAATTAAGACTAACAACATTAATTGCAGAAATTAATACAACACTAAACATAGTTAATTTGTTCACCTCTTATAATTGAATTATAAAAAAAAAAGAAAAAGAAAAAAAAGGAAAATAAATTGTATAAAAACATGGGCCAAGGCCCAACATTGGAGCGGCCACATTGCCTCATTGGGCCCGCGCTCTATTTGGGGGCTTTATTTAAAGCAGTTGGTTTTTCAAATTTCTTTTATTTATTTATATATTTATTATCTGACAATATTTCTTTTTAATATTTAAAAGCTAATTCCCCAATTCCCATCGCCACTTCTCCTCCGCCGTCGTCAACACCACCGATACACCGCCATCAAAACAACTGGTCACTCTCGCTATCTCTTTCAATGGTGTTTTGTGAGCTCTGTTTATTCATGATTTATGCTGATGTGATGTGATTAATTATTTACTATTCTATTGCAATTCAATGCGTATGATTCCAATTTTCAACCATGAAGTGAATTAGGAGATGATTTCCAATTGCATATTTGTTCCATTAAATTCTACCCAAGTTTCTATTATTTGATTCATAAAACTGCAAATTTCTTTTTTCGTTAGGTATGCCAATTTTATGTATTTTTACTTTTTTTTTTTTTTTTAAATATACAACTAATGCAATTTTTTTCGTTTGTATGCCAATTAATGCACTTTCAGAAAAAAAATTAAATACTAATTAATTGGATGTATTCTTGTGGCATATATTGAGCTTCTTTATTATGTTGGCAGTAAATCTCATTCATACTATGTAATGTGGGCTGTGAATTCAGTTAGTGGAACTAGTTTTGTATTAGTGCTATATCTATATATTATCTGCTCACTGTTTCTGATTTGTTCATTTTTAATAAATTCTTTTACAGAAAAAAATTAAAATTGTAATAATAATTCTAGTTCAGAATCCTGACTCGTGATACAAGTGATACAGACACAGTTAACTAAAAGCGCTTTCGTTGAAGGTAATGCAGAATTCGATTCGTCTCTGATATCTTTTGCCATGGATTGCATTGAAGACATATTTGAATCCTCGTTAAAGTTAGAAGAAACCCATTTCAAAGATGGTTATGATGAGGGTCACGCCGATGGTTTAATCTCGGGGAAGGAAGAGGGCCGGCAAGTGGGCTTGAAAACCGGATTCGAAATTGGTGAGGAATTGGGGTTTTACAGAGGCTGTGTCGATGTTTGGAATTCCGCGGCTCGGGTTGACCCAAATTTCATCTCTGTCAGAATCCAGAAAACAATCAAGCAGATGGACGAATTGCTTCACAGCTACCCGATTCTCGAACCCGAAAAAGAATCGGGTTCCGATATGATTGATGCGTTAAGGCTTAAATTTAGGGCTATTTGCGCTAGTTTGAACATGAAATTGGAGTACAATGGTTACCCCAAGACGTCAGATGTTGAATTTTGATGCTTAATTCGGCGGTATTTAGCAGCATATAGATGATGCTTGCAAACTGTTTGATATATGTTCTAAGAAAGAAAAAAATGTGTCTGCGATTTTAATTTGATTTTTCGTGGTATTGTTGTTGCAATTGAGGGCCCAACTTTTATAAATCGTATAGTTGATTGTTCTCAGCCGCATAGATACACGATTTTCGGTTCGTGCTTGCCTTCAGTTCGTGCTTCGTACGTTTGTGTAAGAGATGGAAACACTGATTCGGTTCGTGTTTGCCTGCCATACAGGTTCGTACCCTCGAAAAGAAATTTTATAATTTTACAGGATTCTCCAAAACAAATATACATATATATCTATGATCAAATGAATTATATTTTTTTAATTGCATAATAAATGATAATGTATTTATGTATTATCCAATATACCTGATATTTGATGTTCCACTTGTGTTAGTTGTTTGGGCCATTTATTATTACAGTAGCAAATTATAGACAGTAACAGAAATTGTAAGTTTGATCTTCCCTACCAATCCCTATCTCTCTATATTACTGTATGCAACATCCAGCCCCACCATGCTTCATAACAATTATTCTTTCATATATATATATATATATATATATATATATATATATATATATATATATATATATATATATATATATATATATATATATATATATATGTGTGTGTGTGTGTGTGTGTGTGTGTGTGTGTGTGTGTGTCTGTGACACGTCATTTTATAATTTCGGATAATGTATTGAATTATCCTTTTCAATTTTGCTTTTTTTACTCTGTAATAGTACTTCTTAGTGGAGAGAGGCAATTAGAATGGTATTTTAGTCAAGTTATGTAATTTCCCCTCAAAAAATACATTTGTATTTTTTTGTTTTTTTTAACACATATGTCAAGATATTAAACGATAGTTAATTTGAAATGGAAGAAGTATTTTATATCATATTTTGGCTATATTGATATAACAATAAGTTAGAGTGAGAGTATGTATTCATTCTTCACGCGATTATACGTTGTGTCATGTGTGACTAGTTCGAATATTCACGTTTATCGACAAAACAAAATACTATAAGGTGTAACAAATGACACTAATTGTGTGAATATTACTCCATCCCCTTGGCTTCATTGACGAACACTTCTCGTGTTAAAGAATTTTCTTATTTTTCCAAATTATATGTCACTCTGGATTTTCAGTAATGCAGTAATTAATTAGTTTTTTTTTCTCAATTTTATACTTTATCACTCTTAATTAATTGAGAAATAATGAATGAATGAGGTATTTTACTAGTATCATGGAATATAATCAAAAGAAAGTGAAATAAATTGAATAAAAAAAAAAGAATAAAAGCAGTAGCATGTGGAGAAGATGCTGAAATGAGGTGCTGCTCCCACTAATCAACCAAAGCAACGTGGTTATTAATTGCTTATGTACTTTTCTGTAGCCATATTACTCATAATTACCCCAAAATAACAATTAATTACAAATAAAGTTTTCATGTAATTAATATAGGTTTTATGAATTAAATATTATTTAAAAAATAAAACTAAATCAATGGTAATACAGACAAGAACAGGGTAGCTGCTCATCACATGGGAGTTTATGAAAGTGAACTATCATTCACATGTATTTGCTGGTAATTAAAATTCAAAAATAAAATAAATAAATAAATAAATATGGTTTATATGTAATTAGGTGGTGGGATCGGATGGGTGAGGGTCCTGCTGGTGGATGGGGTGCACCACCATCTAGCCGCCATAACTACGCCAGCCTTTGTGCTTCTGTTTTTAATTTTTAGAAAATTATTTTTATTAGTTAGAAAATATATATCTATTTTTATCTATTATTTATAAGTTTAAATTGTAAATGGTTTCTCTAGTGTTAGAATATATTAAATTCATTTGGACCTTCAGAAGTCTGTAATAGTTCAGTTTTTCAGGCTTTTTAATTTGTAGTAATTAATTAATTACTTAATTAATTATCTATTTATTTATTTATTTATTTATTAATATTTTCCAAATTTTGGTTTTCTTTATTTCTTGTATAAATTGGTATTAATAAAAGTGGAGCGGCAGCAAAGAAATAGTTTAGGGTGTCATTATCAGTTAATACTTAATTAGTAGTAATACTAAACTAATAAGTGACGATGACTGTTTACCTTACTTAAAAATAGAAATAAACAAATATATATTATTTTTTAGTTTAAATAAAAAAACTATTGTTTGGACTTATTAAGGTGCACTAAATATAATTACAAGTATGGGGCCGGTTGCATGTACACGTAGCGTCACCCAAAATAAATTACTGGTACATAATTTTATTGAGATTTAGTTGTTTTATTTACTATTAAGATGTCAATGATGCCACATAAAATAATAATACTAATTTGTAAAAGAAATTAGTCTTAAGTATCTATGTAAACCGTGTTTAATTAACTTTACAGCGGATTGCTAATTTTATTTTAAGCTAAGTGGGAACTGATTCTGTTGACTTTAAAGGTAAAACTAAGAATTTATTGTACTGTGAGGACTGATTGTCAAATTCAAAGTTGCATAATTATTTATATTCGGTCTAAATAGAAAATATACATAATTGTATTTTAATTGATTCACGTAACAATAGTTGACCATTTGGTGGTGAGATTAGTGGATCTAAATCTGATATTTGCGACACGTTTTTTTCTGATCTAAGTACATAAATTTGTGATGCAAAGAATATTCTGTGTGGACTCAATCATGGCGCGGACGGTGCCAAAATTGAACAAGTAATTTAATTAAATAATTAAGGGTCAAACTTGGAGGGTGTTAGTTTGGTTATGGCTTACAAGCTCTTAAACAGAGCTTATAAGTTCTTTTAACGTTTTTTATAATTTTTTTAAAAATATTAAAATTTCAAAAAATCAAGTTGCGAAAGATTTTTTTTTTAAGTACTTCTACTCCACTTATATGATTATTATCCAAACACTTTAAAAATTAATTCTAAATTTAAGACGTATCAACTCTTAAAACAGTTTATTAGTTGTTTAAAGTAAACTTAGACGAACGAGCCATTAGGTGTTTTTAATTTGTATACGAGATGCAATTAGGCAAAACGTAAGATTAGACGAACGAGCCATTAGGCATTCCTCAAAAGACACCCTTTCAAGTCTACAAATGTATTTTTTGCCCCCACACTTGTATGTAATTTTAATATCATCCAAATTAATTCATATAGATATAGTAATATCTAATAATATATCTTTTTTTCTATTTCTTGTTTTTCGGTAGTGTAATATATAAAATAAAAATAAAATAAAAATAAAATAAAAAAACAAAGGTTGCAGCTGTATTTTGCAATTTGGCATCAACTCAACCGTGCCACATGTAGAAAGAAGAATAAAAAAATTATTGATGATCTTACAATCGAAACTCCGAACTCATAATCATGGCTGCTTAATTCCAGCTCATTATATTACATATTTTTGTATTCTTCTTATATTATGACTATTATTACATTTGACAATTCTCTATTTTGCTACGGTTCCTTTGTGCGTGATTCGCGATGAATGTATGTGTTATTATGTATAGATCAACGGTGCATGATCGTACGATATATTTTTATCGAGTGTACCATCTACAAAACTTTAGTCTGATCGAACGAGTAAGGCAAATAAATATTGGGTAGTAATAGTATTAGAAGTAACCATATATGGAGTAATTATTTAAAATGCTGTCCAATAATCAATGCCCAAAAATTGGCCCCATGAGAAAATATTGATTGGATTTTGGATTTCGGATTTCGGATTTTATACTTTTCCATTTTAATTAGGAACTCGAGTTGATCATAATTTCACTTTTATTACATATTGAATTATGACAACTCTTGAAAGCCACTGCTTACCCTTCGTAACTAAATAACTAAAACTCGATTTGCTTAAAAAACTCTAATGATTTGTTGTTAATTGTTATTATACTTTTGATTCAAATCTGATTAACTACAAACTTGCCACGTGGGACACCAAATCGGTCTAAAATCCTTAATTAGATCGTTTAGTATATAACAATACATTATAAAATCGGATTTCAAATTTGATTATTAACAAGTCAAATTTGATTATTAACAAGTCAAATCAATTGTAAGATTACGATTTTTCTACTTTCAACTTTCAAGATTCCAAATATCGAGTCGGCACATTTTTGGATCTATATATAATGATCGTGATTAAATTAAATCACATAATCCATAATTATCGTATTTTTAACACTTCTTCTATTTAAAAAAAAAATCTAATTACGACAAAAAAAAAAATTAAGTTGGAAAAAAACAAACTCAGATTATGATTTGATAATCAAGAAAATGGAGGTGGGGAATGGAGAGAGAGGTCCCTTTTACCAATCATAAAACAACCGTCCTTTAGACAAAAACAAATAATATATAAATAATTTAAAAAAAACAAATAATAATTAAATAATATTTTATTACACGGAATACAGGTCACCAGACAAGACACGAAGCTTCTGAACAGGAACAACAAGGTGGGGGGAGGGTTTAATTAATATCTTTAATTTGGCTGTAATTAGTTGTCACTAATTACCTATTAATCCACACCGACACTCCGTGTGGTGAATCTTGTGAGCTAGCTTTTCACATGAAAAAATCATCATAAATAAATTAAAAAGTGGAAATCAAGAAAAACACACAACACTAATTTGACCATGGGACTTAAATATTAAATCTAAAGATTTGATTAAACCCCCAAATTAATTAATTTAATATTTAATTTACATAGGATTCACCTTTGCCCAAATATTATTTTAAATTTAAATTAAACCCTGAACCTTCCATTTGCCTCACCACTGACAGTACTTTCCTTTCTCTCAATCTCTCTCTCTCCTCTCTTTCTCTCTCTTGTTGACTTGTGAGATAAATTGATTAAAACCCAGTTCCAACTGAATTTTCTGGAGTCTGTGCCATTCTTTTTATTTCTGTTTTAGATCCAGATTTAACTCAAACTATACATATACATATATATATAGACAAATTATTATGTCATAATATATAGTACCACCATTTCCGTTTCAACAACCAAGAAAATGATGGCCTGACACTTCATCAAACAAAAAAAAAAAAAAAACCCATCTTTCCAAAATTTAAATTTCTGAGGTTTCAAAACCAATTTCTAAAAACGCCGTCGTTTTACCAGTGTTCGTCAATGGCGCCAAACACAGTAGTGGTGACACTCGAGAAACCAGAGAATATATCACTAATAGAAATGAAAGATTCGAAAAGATTCGAAGAGAAGCAAAAGGGATCGAGCCCGAAGCAGTTCACATGGCTGCTACTGCTAAAAGCCCACAGAATCCTCGCATTCGTTCCGTGGCTGGCGAACAACCTGCCGACAGTTTTCGGGTCGGTGAAGAAGCGCATTGCCACGTCGGATCCGAACGAGGAGGACCCGAGATACAAGGGGCGCCTCTACATATTCATAAAAGCGTTTCTCGCAGTTTCGATCATCGCTCTGTTGGTCGAAGTTTTCGCTTATTTCAACGAGTGGGAATTGATCAATCCAACTGTGGAGGTTCAGAATCTTGTGCAGTGGTGCTACGTGGCTTGGCTCAACTTCAGAGTTGACTATATTGCCCCTGTCATTGTTTCTCTCTCTAAGTTTTGTATTCTACTCTTCATGATCCAATCATTGGATAGATTCGTCCAGTGTTTGGGATGCTTCTGGATTAAGTTCAAGAGATTGAAACCCATTGCAGAGGATCAAGATTATGACATTGAAGATGGATCTTCTTTCCCCATGGTTCTTGTTCAGATTCCCATGTGCAACGAGAAAGAGGTAATAATATTTTTAGAAAAGAATAAAAAAAGCTGTCTTTGTTTTTTTTTTTTTTCTTGTCTGAATTTCATGGATTTGCAGGTGTATGAGCAATCGATAGCGGCGGCGTGTGAGTTAGATTGGCCGAAAGATCGGTTTCTAATACAAGTGTTGGACGATTCAGATGATGAGTTGTTGCAGCATCTGATCAGGGATGAGGTGACGTCATGGAAAGAGAAAGGGGTCAACATTATTTACAGGCACCGGTTCATCCGAACCGGTTACAAAGCCGGCAACCTTAAATCAGCCATGTCTTGCGACTACGTCAAAGACTACGAGTTCGTCGCTATTCTCGACGCCGATTTCACACCCAACCCCGATTTCCTCAAACTTACAATTCCCCATTTCAAGGTAATAACTAATAATTATGGTAAAAAATACATTTTGCCCCCTGAACTATATGGATATTGCACGCTTGTCCCTGAGAACTTCGAAAAGTTTTAACTGCACATGCGAATCGAAGGGTAATATTGTCTTTTCATATCGAAGTTGACTTTGATCCAAACCTTTTAGGGGGCAATCTGCAATTTCTCCAAAATAATAATCTTTCTTTTTCCTTTAATTTTTTTTTAATAAAGCATGTCTTATATTTTCCAGGGAAATCCGGAGTTAGGATTGGTCCAGGCTCGGTGGTCGTTTGTGAACAAAGACGAAAACTTACTGACAAGACTTCAAAACATCAATTTGTGCTTCCACTTTGAAGTGGAGCAGCAAGTGAACGGGCTTTTCCTAAACTTCTTCGGTTTCAACGGGACAGCTGGCGTGTGGAGGATCAAGGCCTTGGAAGATTCCGGAGGCTGGCTCGAGAGGACAACCGTCGAGGATATGGATATAGCTGTCCGAGCCCACTTGAACGGGTGGAAGTTCATTTACCTTAACAATGTTAAGGTTCTCTGCGAATTGCCCGAATCTTACGAAGCGTATAAAAAACAACAGCACCGTTGGCATTCCGGTCCAATGCAACTATTCCGGCTTTGCCTCCCTGCAATCGTAACTTCCAAGGTATATATATATTGTTAGATTCGCATATATATTCTTGTACTAAAAACTAAATCTCATTCAAAATTGGAGTTTGTTGCTATTAGCATTGTGTATATCGAATTGCTAGAAATATTAGCAAAAACCCTTCTACGATGCAATTTTTTTAGCACACGATCCCCTAAATGATGCGTTTTTAGGGGTAATTTGCTAATAAAATTGAATCATAGGGGCTGTTTTGCTAATATTTATAATATGTGGGTTTTTTTAACAATTAGACTAAATAGGTGGTGCTAAATGCAATTAACCCTACTAAAACTATGTAATTTCAGTATTAACCCTTCAAAAGTATATAATTCACTATTAGCCCTTTAAAACTATATAATTTCACTATTAGCCCTTCAAAACTATACAATTTCTATATAAGCCCTTCAAAAGTGCATAATTTCATTACAAACCCTTGAAAACTATATAATTTCATTAAGTGTTAGTTTCACTAAGTGTTCTGACTTGTTGAATAAATTGATGCAGATATCAGCGTGGAAGAAGGCGAATTTGATATTTCTGTTCTTTCTTCTGAGGAAACTCATACTTCCATTTTACTCGTTCACACTGTTCTGCATTATTCTGCCATTGACGATGTTCATACCGGAAGCCGAATTACCGGCATGGGTTATCTGCTACGTGCCGATCGTGATGTCGATAGTGAATATCCTCCCGTCGCCGAAATCGTTCCCGTTTCTAATGCCGTATCTGCTGTTCGAAAACACGATGTCTGTGACAAAGTTCAACGCCATGATTTCCGGGCTGTTCCAGCTGGGGAGTTCTTACGAGTGGGTGGTGACGAAGAAAACCGGAAGATCGTCCGAATCGGATTTAGTGAGCCTGGCCGAGAGAGAATCGAAGACTGCCAACGAAGAGAAGATTCAGAGGAGGTTGTCGGAATCCGGCCTGGAAATGCTCGGCAAGATCAATGAGCAGAATGAGGTTAAGGTGGCGGCGGCGGTGGTTGGGCCGCCGGCGATGAAGGCTAAGAAGAAGAAGAACAGGCTTTACAGGAGTGAGCTAGCGCTGGCGTTTCTGCTGCTGACGGCGGCGGCGAGGAGTTTGTTGTCGGCGCAGGGGATTCATTTCTATTACTTGCTGTTTCAGGGGTTGTCTTTTTTGGTGGTGGGATTGGATTTGATTGGGGAGCAAGTCAGCTGATTTTTTTTTTTTTTAATTTTTTATTTATTATAATTTAGTGGTGGTGGTGATATATATATTTTCTTGAAATTCGATTTATATGTGATTTTGAAGATTGTTATTACTACTACATACATAACAGTTTGAAGAAACTGATTTGTCCGGTTCTGTTATGAACCGGGTTTTCATCACAGAGTGAGGGTTTAGCAAAGTAGATTTGATTCTTTTAATTGTATAATTATTACAAGGTATAAACACTCTTTCAGATTATTTATATACTAGTACTGCTGAATGTAAATAAGTTTTATTTTTTCTTTTTAATTTGGTATTGAATAAAGCTGGTTTTATATTACTTTTTCATCATTTCATGTTTGCCATGAACTCGGGTATTGTTAACGATTATCGTTCGTCGACTAAATGCATGTAACTGCAATACTTGATTGAGTAGAAAGAGCGTACGAATTCGATTTTCGTTGCTTAAGCATTGTGAGCAGTGTTTATTCAGTCTCCTCCTACAATATATTTCTTAACCGATCTTGTCGCACAAAAACGATATTTAATCAATGTACATTATGCGAGTTCCTTTTTATAGTCGAAATGCATTCAACAATGACCACTTTCAAGTCTTAGTAAATACTATTGTTATAGGTTTATTTTATTTGATATATTGTTTTTTTTTTAAATCAGAATTTTATTTGATATTTGGTTAGTTTAATAAATATTCGGATGATTTACAATTATGGAGAATTGTACATACTTTGAACCTATGATAGTCCAATTGTTGACTATAATAATTAGGGCAAATTACGGCCATCCCTAAGGTGAAGTCGAATTACGAGAAAACTCCTTCTGTTAGTGTAATTACAACTACCTCCTCAATTATATATTTGCTTTCGAAAAAAACCTTCATTCAATATATAAATTTTACACCGTAAGTGCGGATGGACGTGTAAAATAATACATAATTGAGGAAGTGCTTGTAATTACCCAATCATAAGGGGTTTTTTTGTAATTTAACATTACCTTAGGTAGGTGATTGTAATTCGCCCTATTGTACATATTAATCATAGTTTAGAAATCAAACAAGATAATAGTTGATTGTCAATTCATGACTTTTACGTTAAATCTTTTACAAGAAAATAATAATAAGGGTAAATTACAACCACCCCTGAGGTATGGTCAAATTATGAAACTCCTCTCTTGTTTAGGTAATTACAATCACCCCTCAATTATCAAATTTAGTGGAATCTTCGAGATTATATGGAATATTATCACTTTTGTACCCGTTTTATCCCATTCAAACTCTACATTCTGAAGCAAGATGATCATAATATGTGTTTTTTGGCTTGTATATATCATATTGTGGTGCATCAGAAAATGTATTTTTAACAAAACGAGTACAAACTATAGCACATTCCAAGGAATCTAGATGATTATGTTGAATTTGACACCATAAGGGTGGAGGTGTAGGAAAAAAATCATAGTTGAAGGGGATAGATGTAATTATCGAAACAAGAGGAGTTTTTTCGTAAATTGATCATACCTTAGGGGTGGTTGTAATTTACCCTAATAATAATTTAGTTTCTTCTCGAAAAAAAATATATAATAATTTAGTTTAATAAATTGAATTGAAAAATAAAATTATTGGGCTGCAGTCATTATATAAGATGGGCTTTTTGTGAAGCCCGTATCTGTTTCTACATTCCCGCCAAGAGGCCCATACAAATATCCGACCACTTTCTTTCCTTTTCTGTCAAATCAAATCATTTTTCCGCAGTTTCACTCTTCACGCAGCTGGAGTGCTGATTCCGGTGGATCAAAGGTACATAATTCTCCACTGTTCATCCTCTTCTCGTTTTAGTTTATCGCAATTTCAATACCCGAAGTGTTTGAATTATACAAAGTTAATTTTCCGGTGTTTGATTTTAATCTCAATGCTAATTAGGGTTTCCAATTACTTGTCTCTTCTTAAGCATTTTACAGTAGTTGCAGCTGAATTATGGGATTCGCTTGTAATGTTTCAGGTTGAAGTTCAGAAGCAAGGATTAATTAAAATGGGTGATGAAAAGGATGCTTTTTATGTTGTACGAAAAGGGGATTCAGTTGGAGTTTATAAAAACATAAACGATCTTCAATCTGTTCTTCGATCTTCTGTAATTTTCTCTTATTTTTAATTCTGTATATATAATCTATCTTTCCTGAGCTCATCAATTTTTTTTGAGCATGGTAAAAAAATATTTATTGCTGTATACATTTTTCGATGTAGGTTATAGATACTTCTGTAAGTGTCTTTAAAGGTTACGGCTTGTCGAAAGAAGCCGAGGACTATCTGTCATCGCACGGACTGACAAACGCTATTTATTGTATTGATGCCAGCGATGTGCAAGATGATCTTTTCGGCCAACTTATCACTTGCCCTTTTCGGGTATGATTTGTCGATGTTTAAATCTTATCTTTTTCCATGAAGAATATTATATATTCTTCATTGACAAAGTTTGTTTTGTGCAGGAACCAAATTCTTCTAAAGATAAATCAGCAAGCAAGAATCATTCAGAGAAGAGGCCACAGGTAATCTATGAATACTTGCTCCGAGTTGGATGTGGCATTGAAGTAATTATGCAACTATTAGTCTGCTGCAATATAAAATTGTCTACTGATTCTTCACTTCTATTTCTTTTTCATTTGTCGGGTACGATTGTTGTCTAATTTTAACTTGGGTTTTCTCTATTCTTCTCAGGATGTTATTGGATCGGCTTCTTTTCCAGTAAATCCTCAGTTAAAGATTGCTAAGTTAGATAATTTCCTCCAAGTTTCTCCAATTTCGTCTTACTGCGTAAGCTTCTTATCACATGTGAATAATATTTTGTAGTGTAATATGGCTGAGTGCCAATGTAAAAAGATTCCACAATATGCCCACTAATGACTAATGTTTATCTCGTGTATCAAATACGTGCTTTCAGTTCTTAGTTTTGCGATCATTTTGGTGACTAACTAACAGGACAATAAAATTCTTTAGACATCCATTAATTCACCACTTTATACTCAGCTTCTGGTATATTCACCACCGAACATATGCTGTCTCAAGTTCATACTTCAGGCTTTGTCCTTGTTATTTTTACTTGTTTATAGATTCGTGGACATATAATTTAAGGTGGTTCCATGCATATTTCACAGCTTGACTTCCCATTTCATGTACAGTGTACGTGTACTGTCGAGTTTGATGGTGCTTCAAAGGGCAACCCTGGACAAGCTGGTGCAGGGGCTGTGTTGAGGGCAGGAACAATGGTGCTCTGAACTTTATTTCGTGTGATTCTTTTCTTTTACTTTATGCTCGTTACCTCTTTATCCAAGAGTAATTTCGTTATTTGGCAAATAACTTCTTACACCACCTGACAGTTTTATTTTTCACTTTAAATTCGGCTAGGTGTATCGATTGCGGGAAGGTGTGGGTATTGCGACTAATAACGTTGCTGAATATCGAGGTATCATTTTGGGGTTAAGATATGCTCTTCAGAAAGGGTTCAGAGATATATGTGTTAAAGGAGACTCTAAACTCGTTTGCATGCAGGTATTATATATCTGCATTCTTTCAGTTCATTTATCTACTCTGTATCTCCTTATACCGACACAAATGAAGAATAGAAAAAGAAAACGAAAACTTGATATACTAAATGCTATATATACTGAATACTTATCTCGTTGGCAGGTTGAGGGTAAATGGAGAACTAAAACCCAGAATATGACGGACTTGTGTAAGGTGGCTAAAGAGTTCATGGGGAAGTTTTCCTCGTTTGAGATATGCCATATTCCAAGAGTAAGTTAAAATGTGTAATCTTTTCGATAAAAAAGCATTTAATTCATCTTAGGAGGTAGAAAATAGTACTTTTTCTTTTGAATTTTTATATATTTTGAATGTGTAAAAAATCTAATTTGTGTTTCTTTTTCCTATACTATTTTATCGGCATGCCCCTTCTTCTTATGTCGTTGCCAGGATGAAAACACTGAAGCCGATGCCCAAGCAAACCTAGGAGTACATCTAAAATGTAATCCCATTCTTGATATTCTTCCCTTTTCATATAATATAGTACATATTTTTTTTAATAAATCCTCACTTGGTGCAATGCTTTTGCAGGTGGTGACGTTCAAGTGGATGGCGAAAATATCTGATTCTAGCAGATGCGGATATTTGATTCTGCTTGGCTGTTGCATAAACAAATTATAAAATGTAGATAAATTATCGGTGTATGTGTTGTACCGACGGTGTCGAGAAATTGGATTTGTAAGTTATGTTCTTGTGACAAATATAATTAAGGTACTTGGCTCTTATGTGTTGGATTGGATCCTCTTGTATATATGTGTGGTTTGATTAAGTTCATTAACATTTCTTAAAAGTGAGAGTTGGAACTTGGAATCATAAATTAAACAATATAGAAAAAAAATGATATTAGTAATAGAAAAAAAATAGCCTGTTCAAATATGAAAAAAGAAATGGCATTTTTTATATAATTAAAGAAATAACACTTTAAATCTAGGATTAGCTTTTAGAAATTGGGTTTATTGAACTCCAAACCTCTAGAACCTTGGGTTTGTCTCTTAACTTGGATATTAAGTACATAATTATTTCTTGAAGTAAAAATTTGGGGATGATTAGCACACACACAAGCTCTCGATCACATCAGATTTGACTGAAACTCACTAACTCGGACTCATCCTCGCCCCAATCTCACTCTCACCAAATACGAACTCTCTCGCATTTCCCGTAGAATTGAAAGAACAAACAAAAATCAAATTTGCGCGTGTCTTCTCTCTCATCCCTCTCTTGGTAGTTTGGAATATATAGATGAGAAAAGTAAAACGTCATCTAAACAGGATTACCAATAGTGGCACATCCACATCACGGTCAGCTGAGATGTTGCCGGAAGTAGACGATGGTAAGGCGAAAGAGGATAGAGAGATCAGAAGATAATTATGGTTGATAGGTGAGGCGAAGAGGTTTAAGCACCTCACATAGACGGTCAAAATCAAAGTATTAAGGTGAGCTTTTCATATCAAAATTCGAGAGAGTTTTATCGGACAAATGGGATTTGTGTGCAAGTAGAACATTTGTTTCGACTGGACCGCCTCAAGTAGAAATTGGCTAGTGTCCGAATTCTTGATAAATTCATTTGGTTCCAAAATCAAACAACATCACTTTTTTTAAACAGTTTTGCTTATAATTAAAATTAAGAGTAAAAAACAGTTTACCCCCTAAACAAATGGCCATTTTGCACTTTGCCCCCCAAACAAAAAAAATTTGCACGTTCTTATTTAAACTTCGGTTTTTGTTGCACGGTGCCTCAAAATTGGAATTTTCCAGCCATTTTGACCGGAATCTTACGCACGTGCTTTTCACGTGAGTTTTAAAGGGGCAAAAGAGCCAAACTCCACGCGAAATCAACCATTTGCCCCGCCGATAACGGCGTAATGCTGCGAAATTGATGTACAGAACGGCGTCGTTTTGCTTCTTATCCAGCCACTCCAAACACTCCATGTCTTCCTTCCACAGATTCGATCCGATGGCGTCGTCGCCGCCGCCGTAAATCTCCTTCTCGAGAAGCTGGAGGGGGCCGATCGTGTAGACGGTGTGGAATCTGGATCTGACGGCGGAGAGCACTTCCTCCTCCAGCTCGTCGAATGTGTTGACATGTTCTGTCTCCAATTGCACATTTTCCAACCGTCTTTTTTTTTTTTTTTTTTTTTTTTTTAACGTATGAAGAATGTAAGTGAATAGACTCTTTTGCCCCTTTAAAACTCACGTGAAAAGCACGTGCGTAAGATTCCGGTCAAAATGGCTGGAAAATTCCAATTTTGAGGCATCGTGCAACAAAAACCGAAGTTTAGGTAAGAACATGCAAATTTTTTTTGTTTGGGGGGCAAAGTTTTGTGCAAAACGGCCATTTGTTTAGGGGGCAAACTGTTTTTTACTCTAAAATTAATGGTAAATGAAACATACTAGTATCAAATAACAATTTTATTCTATCATATTTATTTTTATTTTTAAGGGTTAAGACAATTTCGCAGCATTGCTCAACGGTTAGACACGGCCATGGGCCGGTTTTGGGCCCGAAACCGGCCCGAACCGGCCCGTCCTACCTGGGACGGGCCCGGTTCTGAAAAATGGTGAACCGTGAACCGTCGGGCCGGCCCGGCGGTTCACCCGGATTTAAAAAAAAAAAAAAAAAAACAAAGCAAATAACGGCTAGTGAACCGGCCCGGGTGAACCGACCGTTATTTACTTTTTTTTGAATTTTTTCCCCCCAATTTTTCCTATAAATACCCTCACACCACAACCCAATTTTTTTCCCCCCAATTTTATTTCCTTTTTCTATTTAAAAGTACTTCTTTTAATTTACTTATTCATAAAATATTTCAAAAAATCTTTTTAAATTCGAAATCTTTAAAATTTTGAATTTAAAATTAAGTTCAAGTCTTTTTATTTATTTTCTTTTCCTTTTTCTATTTAAAAATACTTCTTTTAATTTATTTATTCATAAAATATTTCAAAAAAAAAAAAATTCAAAATTTCCGGGCCGACCCGGAACCGGCTCGGATAGGCCCGGAACCGGCGGGCCGACCCGGCCCGCTGAACCGCCCATACTACGGGCCGGTTCCGGTTCCGGAAAATGTGAACCGTGAACCGGTTTGAACCGGCCCGGAACCGGCCCGTGGCCGTGTCTATCAACGGTTCTGGACTCTGAACAGAACCCAGACCCGATGACCCGAGACCCGGAAATTAACGCATCAAAGTGAAGAAAATTGAAATTGATTAGCAAGATCCAGAAGCCATTTTCGCTATTAAAAAACAAAAAATCCAATCTTGAAATAAAATGAGGGGAGGAGACGGTATACTAGGGGCGAGAAACAACATCAGATCATCATCAGAGGCAAGCATTCTTAGAATTCGAACTCAGTTTCTAAAAAGACGAGAAAAATGGCTAGTGATTCTCGGAGTATTACTGCACGCAGTTTACATGCTCAGCATTTTCGATATTTATTTCAAGACCCCTATTGTCCACGGCATGGAACCCGTCCAACCACGTTTTTCCGCCCCAGCTAAACGCCTCGTACTCCTCGTTGGTAACTAACAATTGCTCTTTTTATTTTTAATGTAAAGTTGCATTGCACGTAACCTGTTTGATTAAATGACCGAACTAGTACATTGTTTTTTTTTTTTCGATTGCAGCGGATGGTTTAAGAGCAGACAAGTTTTTCGAGCCCGATTCAGACGGGAATTACAGGGCGCCGTTTTTGAGGAGTGTGATTAAAGAGCGTGGTCGTTGGGGAGTGTCGCATGCTCGCCCTCCTACTGAATCTAGACCTGGACATGTTGCTATTATTGCTGGTTTTTATGAAGATCCTAGTGCTGTTACTAAAGGTAATTAACTTTGCATGTAGATCATTACTTGTTTATTTCCTATTTTAGTTACTGGATACTGTTTCAATTTAGGGTGGAAAGCGAATCCAGTGGAGTTTGATTCGGTGTTTAATAGGAGCCGGCATACATTTGCATTTGGCAGCCCAGATATCATTCCTATATTTTGTGGTGCCTTGCATCATAGCACTTGGAACTCTTATCCACATGAATACGAAGATTTTGCAACTGGTTTGTTTCTTTTTTTTTCGCTGAGCTCGATTCTTATTTCTTATGGAAGTACACATATGACTTCTCGTGATATTTTTTGTTTATCTTGTATGCATGCAGATGCTTCGTTTTTGGATGAATGGTCATTTGACCAATTCCAGAGTCTTTTGAACAGGTCTAACGAAGATGCGAAATTGAAGCACCTTCTTCAGCAAGATAATCTTGTTGTGTTTCTGCATTTGCTCGGTTGCGATTCAAACGGTCATGCTCATCGGCCCTATTCGCCCGAATATCTGAATAACGTTAAGGTTGTTGACCATATTGCTGAAAGAGTTTATAATCTTGTTCAGAGTTACTTCAAGGACAATTTGACAGCTTATGTTTTTACAGCCGATCACGGAATGAGTGATAAAGGTTGAGCATGCCAACATTCAATCATAAATATTGTCGCTTAGAAGCCGTACGAATGCTTTGCTCAAAATTCTTTAAATACTATGTATTTTGGGGTGTTAACATGCTGACAGGTGTCGTTTCATGATAGGAAGCCATGGAGATGGGCATCCCACAAACACTGACACTCCTCTTGTAGCTTGGGGATCAGGTGTTCGACAGCCTCTACCAATTTCTTCTGAAAACCATCATCATCATCAAAATACTGTTCGTTTTGTTGATGATCATGTGCATGACTCACCTACACCATCCGATTGGGGTCTTGATGACTTAGAGAGACTGGATGTGAATCAAGCTGATATTGCACCTTTGATGGTTGTACAATTTATTGACTAGTAGGATTTTCAGTTTTCACATGACTCTCATTCACTATGCATCTACTTAACGTTTTTCTTTGAAACTTTTGACAGTCAACTCTTCTAGGTTTGCCAGGCCCTATTAACTCGGTTGGAAATTTGCCACTTGAATATGTTCATTTAAGTGAGGTGAGTTGGCGATGGTAGTTTCTTTTCATTTAAGTTTGAGCCATGTGATTTGTCTTTGCAAATCAGAACTCCATCTGATTTTGAATGGACTAAAGAGGTGAAATAATGTGTCCACCAGGTAGAAGAAGTTGAAGCTGTGCTGGCTAACACAAAACAAATTCTCAATCAATTTCTTCGGAAGTCGCGTATCCTTTATACTGAGACACCAATTGGTTTTTAATTCCTAACTTTTGCTTGGAACTTTTTCACTTCAATAGAAGCTCTTACATAAGATTCTTTTTTATTTAATCTCCAACTTAAGTCATGAAATTTCGTTGGACGATTTGAACGTTATGGCCACTTGTTATTGAATTATCAATTTTGCAACAATTTTCTTGACTATTTCATTAGACTTAAAACAGTCAAGCTCATTAAATTTCAAGCCTTTTAAACCCTTGGGCAATTATACTTTGGTATTGGATCAAATTGATCATCTAATATCCATTAGAGACTCTGCGGCTGCAAAAAGGCTATCTGAAAATCTTCGAAGCTTGGCACTAGAAGGGCTTCATTATTTTCAAACTTATGATTGGTTTATGCTGATGACTGTAATTTCTCTCGGCTATCTTGGATGGATGATCTATCTGATACTCCATGTGTTGCAATCTTATACTGCATTACCTGAATCTTTTTTGAGAAAGGATCAGTCAGTTTATTCAAGGACAAACACCTGGAAGGTAGTTAAACTGATTGAGATAGTAACTACCTCTTCTTGATTCTTCTGCTTCCGTACATTAAGTTAAAAGTTTTTTCTCCCTTTACAGGTATACTTATCTGGATGTCTCCTGATGGGATCAATGTGTATGATACTGCTTGTGGAACATTCTCCTCCTCTCTATCATGCATATTTTGCTATGACGATATTTCTTTGGGCCCAAATCTGCTGTGAATATCAGTTCTTAAAGGCATTGTGGAGATACATGCTTGGGAGAGAAATTAGTTACTTCGTGAAATTTTTGGCCTGTTTTATTATATCAGTGGTCATTCTCGAAATCCTGGTATGTAGCATATTTCTGATATTAATCCCTCAACTATCTTGGTCATTCTGAGCACTTTGAATATTGTCTCGATTTATCTTATCTTATTCTACTTTATGCAGGTGAAGAGTTTCATGGATAGGAAGATCTATACTTGGAGTTTCTTGCTTGTTGGAGTTATTGCTACTGTTTATCTTCTTCGCTCAATACCATGGGACTCAGGAATACCAGTCTTTGTATGGCTAGCATGTTGGTTTTTGTCCGTCTTTACTTTGATGCCTGCGGAAATTCCAGATAATACTAAACTAGTGTAAGTTTTTTATTTCAAATAAAGCTCTTTGCCTTTTCCCAAATAACCAACACAGACCGATCAATTGATCAATTTTCTAAAGTGCCTTCACCAATAAGCCGTGATCTGAATGAATTATTTTTGGCGATCTTAGTGGGAATAACAGTTTATTTCTGAAAAAATATCAGTTACATATCGATTAGTAAGCTAATTTTTCAAGTAATGCCTCTGGATACAGTGACTAATACACAGGATTTTTATAACTCATCGCTATGTTCTTTTGTAGAATTTTTAGTGGATTCATGATTGTTATAATTGGAGTAGCAGCAAGATATCTGGATGTGTATGCCAGAGAGAGCAAATATTTATTTTGTCTGACTGATGACATGAAGAACTCAAAATCCAATGTCCTTTTCCTCTTTCAGGTATTCATGTGATGCATCTATTTTTCCTTAAAGTAATTATTTTTGCTAGATATTTAATTTGAAACTTTTACTTCAATATAATAGGTCTTGCTGGTGTTTTTTTCCTCGATTATGGTGTCCGTGTCAACATCTCATAGAGCAGAAAAGCAAGAATTGCTTGCGCTACACCAACTGATAAATTGGTCAATTGCTGGTACTAATGCCTCTTTACTCTAATTTATTTGCATTCGGCATCTTTTTCTCAATTTTTGTCGTTGTTGTTTCTTTTATAGGCGTATCTATGGTTCTCCCGCTCTTTTCACCTGCTGCTGTCTTATCTAGACTTACTTCTATATATCTCGGTTTCGCCCCTGCGTTCCTATTGCTGTCCATAGGGTACTTCACATTACCTAACTTTATAACTTGGGACAGAATAAATAGTTTTACGGATTAGGAGATTTTGTATTGGCATTCTGGTGATCTTACTGTATTGTGAAACACATGCAGGTACGAAGCTGTATTCTACGGTGCTCTTGCTCTTGCACTTATGGCATGGATGCTTTTCGAAAATGTTCATCTCTCTATAAGTAAGACGAACAAATCGTCAACTTCTATCAAGCCTACGGAGGATAACCTCGTTTTGACATCCGGCGATAGATACTTACAGTTATCCGATATGCGAATTCCACTAGCATTTGTGAGTAAAAAAATAGATAATTCACAAAAAAAAATTTGACTTCACTCTGAACTTTTAAATAATCACGGTTCACAAAAACCCGTTTCACGCATTTCAAATATTGTTCTGCTTGCAGATGGTCTTCTTCAACATTGCATTCTTTGGAACTGGTAACTTTGCAAGTATCGCGAGTTTCGAGATATCTTCTGTTTATCGATTCATCACAATCTTCAGTGTGAGTACAAAAAAAGATTCTAATCTTTTATTTATCGATTCATCACAAAATTTTGCAAGTCTATGTTATCTCAGCTGTTTGGTACTAACTCGAGATTATTTGGTATTTGCTGCAGCCATTTCTGATGGCAGCCCTTCTTATTTTCAAGTTACTGATACCATTTTTGCTTGTCATGTAAGTATATCTATTATTGCTTCATATCGATTAGTTCAGTTTGCTTTCAGTTTTTCGCCTCAGCTAAAAACTCCACCGATTTAAAAAACGAAATGCAGATGCACGTTTACTGCAATTACCAAATTGATCAGAGTTCCGCTACTGGGATGCTATTTTCTTGTCATAATATGTTCCGATGTCATGACAGTTCACTTCTTCTTCCTGGTACCGTCTCTCGATTTCTTTATCGAGCCCCGACTCATTTTCATCGTAAAATGTTCGACTAAATGTTTGTATTTGTTTGACAGGTGCAAAATACGGGAAGCTGGATGGAGATAGGAAACAGCATAAGCCATTTCGGAATAATGAGTGCACAAGTTGTGTTTGTTCTATTGCTTTTTGCTCTCACCAGTGTTTACACCAATGACATCCAAACTAGATCCTCTAAGCGCCTTTCCCACAAAGATATGTGATTTTTAATTATTATTCCTTTTTTTAAAACTCCAACTTGTTACTCTGATTTTCAAATATTGGCGCCATTTTTTTTTAATTGTGGAGGGAAATTTTGTTTATTATCAGTTTTACAGCCATTTCTTATTTACAGTTACTGCATTCTCCACTCTTAAATCCAAAAAACAGATACAAATAAATATGTATGTAAAAGAATACAAGATAAAGTATATTAAATAATTAATATATAAATTATAAAGTTGAAGGAATAATAATAATGGTTGGGGGGCAATGCTACATGATACTTTTTATTTATTTATTTATTTAAATATAATATAGGAGTATTTGTTTAGGAAAACAGAGCTTTATTAGAGCATGATACACCATGTGATGAGGGCAGAAGACAAGGTTAAACATTTTGTTTCTCATCTCTTAATTACGATTTTGACCTTTCTCACACATCCCTAAATTCTCATTTTTCTGAATCCCAATACAGTGTCAACCCACTTGGAGTTTCACTCACCTCCATTTATTTATTTTTATTTACAGATTTTTCTAATATTTATTATTTGTATATTACTTAATTATTTGTTTAAAAAAAATAATCAACTTTTTATCCAGCCATAATAATAATAATAATATGAAAGCCACCGACTCGCCACGTACACACTGCTCACAAAAGCAAGTGGACCCCACATCCAGCACACACTACCCGTGATTGGTGGATAAGAGTGTGGCGCGTATCCTACACACGCCTACGGAATTTTAATACAGCGAGTGTGTGTCCCCATCTTTTCTTTTAACACTAGGCTAGCTAAACATCCACTGGACACTACTAAAATCCTCTTTCTCTCTCTTCAGTCTCTTCCTAAATCCAGTTAGAGAGAGAAAGTTTTTAACTCTCTGTTATCACAATTAAGAGAGAGAAAATAAAAAAGGTAACTATTTAGTATTAATGGCTTCGCCGCCGCTGCTTCTACTCGCACTACTTTCCGCATTCTTCTTTTTCAGCCCAACCGTACACAGCTCCCAGCGCCGTCAGCCGCCGCTCCTCACCACCACCTACTACACCAAATCCTGCCCTAGATTCGAGCAGATCGTGCAGGACGTCACCACCAACAAGCAGATCTCCTCCCCAACAACCGCCGCCGCCGCCCTCCGCCTCTTCTTCCACGATTGCTTCGTCGGCGGCTGCGACGCCTCCGTCCTCATCTCCTCCACTCACTTCAGCAAGGCCGAGCGCGACGCCGACATCAACCTCTCCCTCCCCGGCGACGGATTCGACGTCGTCGTCCGCGCTAAGACCGACCTCGAGCTCACCTGCCCCGGCGTAGTTTCCTGCGCCGACATCCTCGCCGTCGCCACCCGCAATCTCGTCGTCATGATGGGCGGCCCGTACTACACCGTCAAATTGGGCAGAAAAGATGCCCTAATTTCACGCGCCTCCGATGTGGAAGGCAATCTCCCACGCCCTACAATGCCGATGGATCAGATGATTCGAATCTTCAACACCAAAGGATTCTCCGTTCAGGAAATGGTGGCTTTAACCGGGGCCCACACAATCGGATTCTCACACTGCAAGGAATTCAGCTCCATTTTATACAATTACAGCAGGACACTACAATCCGACCCGGCATACTATCCCGAATTCGCCAAATCGTTGAGAAGCGCGTGTGCCGATTACACGAAAAACCCAACGTTATCGGTGTTCAACGATATAATGACTCCGAATAAATTCGACAACATGTACTACAACAACATTCGAAAAGGATTAGGGCTTTTGTCGTCGGACCACACATTGAGCTCCGATCAAAGAACAAGGGGATTTGTCGAGCTGTATTCGACGAATCAGGACGCATTTTTTCAGGCATTCGTTAGAGCAATGGAGAAGCTGAGTGTTTACGGCATCAAGACAGGAAAGAACGGCGAGATTAGGCGAAGGTGTGATTCCTTTAACAACAATTGAATAAATTATATAATTTACAGCTGCTGTTTTGTTTAATTTGTGTTGTTTCAATACTATATATTTTTTTTTTCTTACAAATTGAATTAGTGTGGTATAATTTACTCATGTGTTGTGGGAAGTTGAGATATATATAAGTTTATGTTGTGTGTATGTATACGGAATCGTTTCAAGAAATTAATTAAGATGATGATATTCATGAGGTTCATATACTTGATATTTGCAATGTTGGGGAGTGGTGCTTTCACTTGTGCTATTGTTTATCAATTATCATAAATTAATAATATATATGTACTATGTAGTAATTGATTAGATGAATAAATAACATTGTTTAAATAATAATTTCTGTCGATACTCGATAAAAATGTATTAAATTATTAATTAAATAATTTAATATTTCGCTAAATTAACGGAATTTTGTTGGTACCAACTAGTGTATTAATTCATTGAGTAACCATTATTTATTCATTTTTTTTCTTCTTCCCGATGGAGTTGTTTATATGTGGAGAAATGAACTGATAAATTGCGGGTTAAGTGAGGCTGCTGCTTCCTGGATTATCGGGTCTTGATGCTTTTTGACCATTCAAGAAAATGAATTTTGGCTAATTAATTTCTTGGATGTTGTTATTAGTTTTGCTAATCACACACATTTGCACGTTGTATTAATTGCATGGTTTGAGACTTAGAGTTCTCACTTCTCAGTAATTAATATCATTCTTAGTAATATTAAAGTACTCCTAGATTGCCAACTCATTGACAATAATTAATCGACACCTTTTACGCGTATAGCCATTAAATGTGTGACAAAAAATGGGTTAAATCATTACAAAAGCATCCAAATATTGTTTCGTATAATTCGATTTGTTCAGTACATTGGCTGTATTTTTCAGCATCCAAAAATGGGTTCACAACAATTTAAACAGCTGTATTTGGTCACCTTCTACATTATCAGGCCCACACTATTTAGAATATGTAAGCATCAACCCATGGGCTATGTATGCTGGCCCATTACTAGGCCCATACTTCAAAAATCCACTTCAATCCATCCAAGAAAGTTATAGAATTAGAGCAACTATTTATGCACGCTGCCTCTCCTTTCCAACCATGAAATCTAATCTTCTTATTCTCTCTCCTCTCGCTATATCACTGCATTGAATTCCCTTGAAACAACCCAACTGACAGAATCATCATATGATGGTTCTATTAATTGATATGAATTTTTTGAAACAGTTCTAAAATAACAAAATTTGATTTTTATGAGTCGAAACGAAGTCAGATAACCAAAATCTGATGCGGTTCATGAGCGAAAACACATACTATTTCACGATCAAAATCTGAATACTATTTAGTACACAGATTTTAGTGTGGTAAAAAACTATTTCACGATCAAAATCACCAAAAAATATATACAATAATACATAGATGTTCGTTAAAATTTGTGCAACGTACAAAAAACTATTTCTCGATCAAAATCACCAAAAACTGTATACTGCAGTACACATATTTTGGATAAAATTGGTGAAACATCCAAAAAACTATTTCACGATCAAAATCCCAAAAAACTTTATATTATATAGTACACAAATTTTGGGTAAAATTGGTGGAACGTCCAAAACGTTTTTTCACGTTTAAGATCACAAAAAACTGTATACTTATAGTACACATATTTTGGATAAATTGGTGGAACGCCAAAAAAACTTTTTTCACGATCAAAATCACCTAAAACTGTACGCTACACAGATTTTGTGTACAATTGGTGGAACGTCCAAAAAAAAATTTCACGATCAAAATTACCAAAAACTCCTCGTGAAAAAGTTTTTTGGAAGTTCCACTAATTTTATCCAAAATCTGTATACTATAGTATACAGTTTTTGGTGATTTTGATCGTGAAATAGTTTTTGGACGTTTGACCAATTTTATCCAAAATTTTTGTACTATAGTATACATTTTTTTGGTGATTTTGATCGAGAAATAATTTTTTGGACGTTGCACCAATTTTAACTAAAACCTATGTACTGTTATATACATTTTTTGGTGAGTTTGATCGTGAAATAGTTTTTTGGGCATTTCATCAATTTTACTCAAAAACTGTGTACTATATAGTATACAGTTTTTGGTGATTTTGATTGAGAAATAAATTTTTGGACGTTGCAGTAATTTTAACTAAAACCTATGTACTATTGTATACATTTTTTTGGTGAGTTTGATCGTGAAATAGTTTTTTGGGCGTTTCACCAATTTTACTCAAAAACTGTGTACTATAGTATACAATTTTGGGTGATTTTGATCGCGAATATTTTTTTGGGACGTTCCATCAATTTTACCAAAAAATGTGTACTACAGAATACAGTTTTTGGTGATTTTGATCGTGAAAAAGTTTTTTGGACGTTCCACTAATTTTACCCAAAATTTGTGTACTATATTAGCATACAGTTTTTGGTGATTTTTATTGTAAAATAATTTTTTGGACATTGCTCCAATTTTATCCAAAATCTGTGTACTATAGTGTACAATTTTTAATGATTTTGATTGTGAAATAATTTTTTGGACGTTCCACCAATTTTAACTAAAATCTGTATACTGTTGTATACAGTTTTTGGTGATTTGATCGTGAAATAGTTTTTTGATGTTGCACCAATTTATATTAAAATCTGAATACTATATTATACATTTTTTTGGTGATTTTGATCGTGAAAAAGTTTTTACACACACTATACCAAAAACTCAAACTAAAAAACATACACTCACTACACCGATAACACACATTTAAAAGAATTACACACACTACACCGAAAACACACACTAAAAATAATTACAAACACTTCACCGAAAACACAAACTAAAAAAATACACACACACTACACCAAAAACACACACTAAAAAATATACATACACTACACCGAAAACATACACTAAAAAAATACACACACTACACCGAAAACACACAGTAAAAAATATGCACACACTACACCGAAAACACACACTAAAAAAATACACACTACACCGAAAACACACACACACTACAACGAAAACAACACTACACCGAAAATACACACACTACACCCAAAACATACACTAAAAATAATTATACACACTACACCAAAAACACACACTACACAAAAAACACACACTAAAAAAATACACACACTACACCGAACACACACACTAAAAAAATACACACAGTACACCGAGAACACACACTAAAAAAAACTACACACATTACACCAAAAACACACACTAAAGAAAATACACACACAACACCGAAAATACACACTAAAAAATATACACACACTACACCGAAAACACACACTAAAAAAATACACACACTACACTGAAAATACACACAGTACACTGAAAATACACACACTACACCGAAAACACACATTAAAAAAATACACAAACACTACACCGAAAACACACACTAAAAAAAATACACACACTACACCGAAAAAATACACTAAAAAAACACAGGCATTATATCGAAAACACACACTAAAAAAAACACACACACAACACCGAAAATACACACTAAAAAAGAATACACACACGACAACGAAAACACACATTTAGAAAACATACACACACTACACCTAAAACACACATTTAGAAAACATACACACACTACACCTAAAACACACACTAAAAAATACACACACACTACACCAAAAACACACACTAAAAAAATATACACACGACACCGAAAACACACACACGACAACAAAAAACACACACACGACACCAAAAAACACACAAACCACCCACACTACACCGAAAACACACACTAAAAAAATATACACACGCTTCAGCAGAAAACACACACTAAAAAATATACACACTACACCGAAAACAGACACTAAAAAAAAATTATTCAGACGACACCGAAAACACACACTTAAAAAATATACACACTACACCGAAAACACACAATAAAAAATACACACACAACACCGAAAATATACACTAAAAGATACACACACACTACAACGAAAACATACACTAAAAAATACACACACTACACCGAACAAAAACACTAAAAAAAATTACACACAATGAAAAAAATTACACACACTACACCGTAAACATACACTAAAAAAACACACACACTACACCGAAAAAACACAATAAAAAAAAATACACACACCACATCGAAATCAGACACTAAAAAGAATTACACACATTACACCGAAAACACACTCTACACCGAAAACACACACTGAAAAAAATTACACACATTACACCAAAAACACACACTAAAAAAATATACACACACTACACCGAAAACACATACTAAAAATATATACACACAATACACCGAAAATACACACTAAAAAAAATACACGCACTAAAAAAATTACACACACGACACCGAAAACACACTAAAAATTACGCACTCTACACCGAAAAATTCTAGTTTGTGTTTCCGGCATAGTGTGTGTATTGTTTTTAGTGTATGTTTTCGGTGTAATGTGCGTATACTTTTTTAGTGTGTGATTCCGCTGTAGCGTGTGTGTATTATTTTAGTGTGTGTTTTCAGTGTCTTGTGCGTATTTTTTTTAGTGTGTGTTTTCGGTGTCGTGAGTGTATTTTTTGTAGTGTGTCTTGTATCTTTTAGTATGTGTTTTCGGTGTAGTGTGTGTATATTTTCTAAGTGTGTGTTTTCGGTATGTGTATTGGTTTTTAGTGTGTGTTTTCGGTGTAGTTGTGTGTGTTTTTTTAGTGTGTGTTTTCGGTGTAGTGTGTGTAATTTTTTTAGTGTGTGTTTATTTTAATTTTTAGAGTGTGTAATTCTTTTTAGTGTGTGTTTTCGGTGTAGTGCGTGTATTTTTTTTATTGTGTTTTTTCGGTGGAGTGTGTGTATTTATTTTAGTGTGTGTTTTCGGTGTAGTGTGTTTAAATTTTTTTAGTGTGTGTTTTTGGTGTAGTGTGTGTAATTCTTTTTAGTTGGTGTTTTAGGTGTAGTGTATTCTTTTTAGCATGTATTTTCAGTGTAGTGTGTGTATTTATTTTAGTGTGTGTTTTCGATGTAGTGTATGTTTCCTCTGTAGTGTGTGTATGTTTTTTTAGTGTGTGTCTTCGGTGTAGTATTTTTTTTTTTTGTTTTTTCGGTGTAGTGTGTAATTCTTTTTAGTGTGTGTTTTCCGTGTAGTGTGTGTATATATTTTTTAGTGTGTATTTTTGTTGTAGTGTGTGTGCAGGGACGAGTCAACCCTTGGGCAATATGGACTCAATTCCCCCCCCCCCCCCCCCCCCCTCAATTTATATTTTTTACCCTATATTATACCTATATATCTATTTAGCTCACTCAACTTTTATTAACCAGCCCACCCAAAATTTAAATTAATGTAAGAAAAAAAACCCTAATTTTTATTAATTAGCCCAACTAAAATTCAAATTAATGAAAAAAAAAACCCTAATTTTTAATAATTAGTCCGCCGAAAATTCAAATTAATGCAAAAAAAGCTCTAAAGTTTTTTACATTTCATTTTTTTCTTTTCTAATTTTCTGATTTTGTCACAAAAAAATTCCTAGAAAAATTTTGGGGGGCTACACTCAACCCCTGAAAATTTAAGTCTACCCTGAAACAAATTCTTGGACTCGCCACGGTGTGTGTATTTTTTTAGTGTGTGTTTTCGGTGTAGTGTGTGTATATTTTTTTAGTGTGTGTTTTCGGTGTAGTGTGTGTGTATTTTTTTAGTGTGTGTTTTCGGTGTAGTGTGTGTATTGTTTTAGTGTGTGTTTTTGATGTCGTGGGTGTATTTTCTTTTTGTGTGTTTTCGGTGTCGTGTGTGTATTTTTTTTAGTATATGTTTTCGGTGTAGTGGGTGAGTAGTTTTTAGTGTGTATTTTCGGTGTAGTGTGCGCCTGTTTTCTAAGAGCGTGTTTTCGGTGTCGTGTGTGTATTTTTTTTAGTGTGTGCTTTCGATGTAGTGTGTGTATTTTTTAGTGTGTGTTTTCGGTGTAGTGTGTGTAATTTTTTTAGTGTGTGTTTTCGGTGTAGAGTGTGTATTTTTATTTAGTGTGTGTTTTTGGTGTAGTGAGTGTGTATTTTTTTTAGTGTATGTTTTTCGGTGTAGTGTGTGTATATATTTTAAGTGTGTGTTTTCAGTGTCGTGTGTGTATTGTTTTTAGTGTGTGTTTTCGGTGTAGTGTGTGTATATTTTTTTAGTGTGCGTTTTCGGTATAGTGTGTGTAATTTTTTCTAGTGTGTGTTTTCGGTGTAGTGTGGGTATAATTTTTAGTGTGTGTTTTTTGTGTAGTGTGTGTATTTCTTTTTACTGCGTGTTTTTGGTGTAGTGTGTATTTTCGGTGTAGTGTGTGTAATTTTCTTTAAGTGTGTGTTTTCGATGTAGTGTGTCCATAATTTTTAGTGTACGTTTCCGTTGTAGTATGTGTGTATTTTTTTAGTGTGTCTTTTCGGTGTAGTGTGTGTCCTTTTTTTAGTGTGTGTTTTTTGTGTCATGTGTGTATTTTTTTTAGGGTGTGTTTCCAGTGTATTGTATAGGGGTGGAAAAAAATTACCAATTGCCAAGTACCACGGTATGCCAACCGAAGATTACCGAAAAAATACCAAAGTAGCAGTTACCATTTGATTCGGTACGGTGTTGGTACCGTCCCGCAAATGGTTGGTACGGTAATGGTATGGCTATTTTTTAGTGGGTGTTTTCGATGTGGTGTGTGTATATTTTTGAAGTGTGTGTTTTCGGTATCGTGTGTGTATTTTTTTTTTTTTTGTGTTTTCGATGTAGTTGTGTGTGTTTTTTAGTGTATGTTTTTCGGTGTAGTGTGTGTAATTCTTTTTAGTGTGTGTTTTCGGTGTACTGTGTGTATTTTTTTAGTGTGTGTTTTTTGTGTAGTGTATGTATTTTTTTGTGTGTGTTTTCGGTGCGGTGTGTGAATATATTTTAGTGTGTGTTTTCGGTGTAGTGTGTGTATTTTTTCAGTGTGTGTTTTCGGTATAGTGTTAATGTATTTTTTAATGTGTGTTTTTGGTGTAGTCTGTGTATAATTTTTAAGGTATGTTTTCGGTGTCTAAGTGTATTTTTTTTATTGTGTGTTTTCGGTGTAGTGTGTATATTTTTTAGTGTGTGTAATTTTTACAGTGAGTGTTTTCGGTGTAGTGTGTGTAATTTTTTAGTGTGTGTATTTTTTTAATTTATGTTTTCAGTGTACTGTGTGTATATTTTTTATAGTGTGTCATACTTTTTTGTAATGTGTGTTTTCGGTGTAGTGTGTGTATATTTTTCTAATGTGTGTTTTCGGTGTGTGTGTATTTTTTTAGTCTCTGTTTTTTGTGTAGTGTGTGTAATTCTTTTTAATGTGTGTTTTCAATGTAGTGTGTGTAATTTTTTGTAGTATGTGTTCCCGGTGTAGTGTGTGTGTTCGTTGTAGTGTGTGTATATTTTTTAGTGTTTTTGCGGTGTAGTGTGTGTTTTCGGTATAGTGTATGTTTTCGGTGTAGTGTGTGTAAAATTTTTTAATGTGTGTTTTATGTGTATAGTGTGTAATTATTTTTAGTGTGTGTTTTCGGTGTAGTGTTGTAATTCTTTTTAGTGTGTGTATTCCGTGCAGTATATGTATTTTTTAGTGTGAGTTTTCGGTGTAGTGTGTGTAAAAACTCTTTCTTGATCAACATCACAAAAAACTGTATATTATAGTACACATATTTTAGTTAAAATTGGTGCAGCGTCAAAAAAACTATTTCACGGTAACAATCACAATAAACTGTATACTATAGTACACAAACTTTGATCATGAAAAAGTTTTTTGAAAGTTCCACCAATTTTACCCAAAATATGTGTAAAAATTTTGGTGATTTTGGTCGTTAAATAGTTTTTTGGACAGTCCACCAATTTTACCCAAAATCTGCGTACTATAGCATGTAGTTTTTGGTGATTTTGATTGTGAAATAGTTTTTTGGACAAACCACCAATTTTACCCAAAATCTGTGTGCTATATTATACATTTTTTGTTGATTTTGATCGTAAATTTTTCTTTTGGACATTCCACCAATTTCATCCAAACTCTGTGTACTATAGTATACTGTTTTTGGTGATTTTCTTGGTGAAAAAGTTTTTTGGGACGATCCACCAATTTTATGAAAAATTTGTGTACTATAATATACGATTTTTTGTGATTTTGATCGTGAAAACGTTTTTTGGACGTTCCATATTTTATCTAAAATATGTGTAAGTGTACAGTTTTTCGTTATTTTGATCTTGAAAAAGTTTTTTGGACATTCAACGATTTTACCCAAAATATTTGTACTATACTGTACAGCTTTTGGTGATTTCGATCGTGACATCTTTTTTTTGGACGTTTCACCAATTTTATCTTAAAACTGTGTACTATATTTGGTGATTTTGATCGTAAAATAGTTTTTTGGACGTTGCACCAATTTTACCGAAAATCTGTATATTATAGTACACAGTTTTTTGTGATTTTGATCGTGAAATTTTTGTTGGGGCGTTACAACAATTTTACCCAAAATATGTGTACTAGTATATAGGTTTTGGTGATTTTGATGGTGAAAACGTTTTTTGGGACGAGTCACTAATTTTATCAAAATTTTGTGTACTATAACATACAATTTTTGGTGATTTTGATCGTGAAATATTGTTTTGGATGTTCCGCCAATCTTACCTAAAATCTGTGTGTTATATAGTATACAATTTTTTGTGATTTTGAACGTGAAAAAGTTTTTTGGATGTTCTAGCAATTTTACCCGAAATATGTGTATTATATGGTATACAATTTTTGGTGATTTTGATCGTGAAAAAAGTTTTTTGGACGTTCCACCAATTTTATTCAAAACCTTTGTACTATATCATTTATATTTTGGTGATCTTGATCGTGAAATAGTTTTTTGGACGTTCCACCAATTTTACCCAAAACCAGTGTATTATATAGTATACAATTTTTTGTGATTTTGATCATGAAATTCATTTTGGGACGTTCCAACAATTTTACCCGAAATCTGTGTACTATAGTTTACAGTTTTTGGTGATTTTGATCGTAAAAAGGTTTTTCAGGACGATCCACCAATTTTATCAAAAATTTGTGTACTATAACATACAGTTTTTGGTGATTTTGATCGTGAAATAGTTTTTTGGACGTTCCGCCAATTTTACCCAAAATATGTGTACTACTTATATATAGTACACCGTTTAAAGTGATTTTCATCGTGAAATAGTTTTTTGGACGTTCCACTAATTTTAACTAAAATTTGTGTACTATTGTATACATTTTTTGATGATTTTGACGGTGAAATATTTTTTTGGGCGTTGCAGCAATTTTAACTAAAATATATGTACTATAGTATATACAGTTTTTGGTGATTTTGATCGTGAATTTCTTTTTAAACGTTCCACCAACTTTACCCAAAATCTGTGTACTATATAGTATACAGTTTTTGGTGATTTTGATCGTGAAATAATTTTTTGGACGTTCCACCAATTTTACCCAAAATCTGTGTACTATAATAAGTATACAGTTTTTGGTAATTTTGATCGAAAAATAGTTTTTTGGACGTTGCACCAATTTTAACTAACATCTATGTACTATAATAAGTATACAGTTTTTGGTAATTTTGATCGAAAAATAGTTTTTTGGACGTTCCACCAATTTTACCCAAAATCTGTGTACTATAATAAGTATACAGTTTTTGGTAATTTTGATCGAAAAATAGTTTTTTGGACGTTGCACCAATTTAAAATTGTATCCATAAATAGTTTTTTGTACGTTTCACCAATTTTACTCAAAAATTGTGTTATATAGTATACAATTTTTGGTGATTTTGATCGTGAAAAAGTTTTTGGGACGTTCCATCAATTTTACCCAAAATTGTGTACTATATCATATAGTTTTTTGTGATTTTGATCGTGATTTTTTTTTTCTTTTTTTTGATGTTCCACCAATTTTACCCAAAATTGTGTACTCTAGCATTCAGTTTTTTTGTGATTTTGATCGTGAAATAGTTTTTTGACGTTCCTCAAATTTTACCTAAAATCTGTGTACTATAGTGTAAGGTTTTTAGTGATTTTGATCGTGAAATAGTTTATTTGACGTTCCACCAATTTTAAGTAAAATTTGTGTACTATATAACATACATTTTGATCGTGAAATAGTTGTTTGGACGTTCCACCAATTTTAACTAAAAGTTGTGTGTTATATAGTATACAGTTTTTCGTGATTTTGATCGTGAAATAGGTTTTTGGATGTTGCACCAATTTTAACTAAAATTTGTGTACTATATAGTATATATTTTTTGGTGATTTTGATCGTGAATTTTTTTTTACACACACTACATAAAAAACACACACTAAAAAGAAATACACACACTACACCGAAAACACACACTGAAAAAAATACACACACTACACCGAAAACAAACTAAAAAGAATTATACACACTACACCGAAAACACACACTAAAAACAATTACACACACTAAAAGAAATATACACACACTACACCGAAAACATACACTAAAAAATATACACACACTACATCGAAAACACACTAAAAAAATATAGCACACACTAAAAAATATATACACACACTACACCAAAAACACACACTAAAAAACACACACGCCATTAACGATGTTGAATTGAGGTTTCAAGAGTGGTTTTAGGGCTTTAATTAAGGAGGAGAGTTTCAAAAATAGGGAATGGAGGGAAGGAAGAGAGCTCGAGACAAAATTATAACAAATATTTACATTCTATTCTCTATTATTGGCCAAAAACCTTCCAAAGCTTGAGCAAACATGAAAGAATTAGGAAAAACATATGTAAATCAGCCTCAAATAATCTAATAAAAATCCAAACTAACCACAATTTTGTTACTTACAACTTCCCCAATTGTTAATGAGGAACCACAAATCAAGCACACACATCATTACCAGATAAACTCACTTAACCAACAAAACGAAATTCGATTCGAAAGAACCACTCAACTCACTCGAGTTCGACTCCTACTCGAACCATCATCATCGTCGTCTAAACTCAGCAATTCCTCCCAATTAATCTCTTCTTCTTCCTCGTGCTTCTCTCTCAACACTTCCAACACCATCTTCACCTTCTCTTTCAAATGTTCGCTACCCGTTTTCTCTAGATTATTCAGCACCTCCTCCGCCCCGGCCTCTTTCGCCAGCCCCTTGAACCTCAATCCGCCGCAACTCAGCCCATATATTGCCGCCACGCAGCTCTCCCGAGTTGCTGCTGAGTCGAACTCACCCTGACTCAGCAACCTCAGAAAACACTCCACCGCACCTGCGTCCAGCATCGCTGCCCTTCCCTCAATGCTTGCTGCCAAATTACACATTATCAACATGACCCGACTCAACATATGACCCGATTTAACCATGCCGAGCAATGTCTGTACCGCGCCGAGTTTGATCATTTTGACACGGTTGCTCTGCACTAAGGAGAGATGGTATAAGGCTAGAGCCGAATCGTGCCTCGTCCGCTCCGAATCGGAGCGCAGCGCGTGGAGGAGTGGAGGCAACGCGCCTAGAACTCCAATGGCGGTTTTGTTCTGATCGTCGAGGGATAGACTGAAGAGCGCACCGGCTGCGTGGTCCTGCGACTCGGAGAATCCGCCCCTCAGAACGTCGATCAGCGGCGGAACTATCCCCGACCGTACGATCTTCACCTTGTTGTGTTTCTCCAGAGACAGGTTCACCAACGCCGCGGCGGCGTTCACTTGAAGGGTTGAATATCTGGAGGTGATTAGGGATTTCATGGCGGAGAGCAGCCGGGGAGTGCAGAGACGGACACGTGTCTCTTCCCTGGTTCGTGTGAGTTTCCGGAGGGAGATTAGCGCCTCCTCAATCTCGTGGATTTGAGAGCTTTTCAGTTTGACGAAGAGCTCTTCTTCTTCTTCCGATAAAATCGAGCTCGAGATCTCGATTTCACAGGAGGAGGAAGAAGAAGAGTAGCACGAAGGCCTGGTTGTTAACGGGAGAGGGGTGGTGGATCCGTGACGTGGCGTAACGGAATCTTCTGAGCTGGTGACGGAGACTTCACTCGGTGTCCGAGTCAACTCGCTCCGACTGACCGTGGGCAACTCGGGGGCTATTTGACGGACGATTTTCTCGGCGGAGTAGAAATCGATGGGTTTTGGGGGATCGAGGTTGTGGTGGCGGCACCAGTTGAGGATGGTGGACTTTAGGGCGAGATTGGGGATGACGGTGGAGAAATCGGCGGCGGCGCCGTCGTGGAGAGTGGGGTTGTAAGAGAGAGAAACGCAGGCGTGGACGGAGTTGCGTTCGAAGGTGTGGCCGGAGGAGACTATGACCGGATCCGCCATGATCGAACCCGAAATTGGGCATAGAAATTCGACCGGAGCAGAAGGAAGCTGCTTTTTCAGTAACAGTAAATTCGACGGCGGCGACGACGACGATCTATGGAAGGAAATCCTCCATCTCTGCTTGCCACTCCCCATGGAGAATTTTTTTCTCTGTGCAGAGAATTTTTTCAAAAAAAATGGCGAGGTATTAGTGACGATGAAGCGATAATAAATATGTGATTAGGAGATGATCCATGAGATTAATTAATTTTGAATTGTTAATAATAACGGGAAAATTAATCTGGCAGGATTAAAGCGAATGAGAAGGAAGGGAGGATTGATTAACGATTATGTGGAGTGAAGAAGAGAGATAAAGTGAAGAAAAAGTGTGGTGAATTATTTTGTTTTGGCGCTGAAAGGGGGCGATTTCCGCCATACCTAGACCTTGATTTATGTGGCTTTGAGGAGATTAATTAATATTATATTAATATTATGTGATGTGCAAATTTTCTTTTACAAAAAAGAAAAGGTGAAGAAACACATGGCTATTTGTTTGACCAATGATGAGTCTTTATTTGTAAGATATGTTTGTATTGATGAAATCTCTTAAATGACAAAAATATATGAATATGTGAAACCATGATTATAACTATTTTGAGGTCCAAAAATTGGACAATATAACTATATATTTTAACCCTCAATATTCTATAAAGTATGTTGAGAATTGGTATAAAGATCAAAAAATCATTTAATTTTCACAATTACATATATTCCTAGAGTCCTTATACGTTCTTGAGTAGTGATGAAGTCAGCATAAGGTCGGGAGGCCAGATCCCCGAACATTTCTCAAATCTCACTTATAATGTTTTTAATGTATCCACCTCTCGGGACGCTAAATAATGGCACTAATTTGCAAATAGTCCTCAGTTAGGTTCTAATTATAAATCTAACCAATTAAGAAAATATTTACATTTTTTAAATAGGCAAATTGCATGAAAATTGACTAGTATAGGTAGTAGGTTTGCATGGTTTTCCAGGATTTTGACTTTAGTGGATAAAAGCTTTTGAAAATTGCGAAACTATTTAATACTATTAAGATCAATCATTCATAATATATATATATATATATATATATATATATATATATATATATATATATATGGATTGGTAGTAAAGAAGAAAATAAATAAAAAGTTGGTCAAATTTGGGGCAAAAAAATAAAATAAAATGGCGAAAAGGGTTTGTAACTAAGCACTGCAGTTGCATGGAAACATGCAAAAGGAAGCCACTCGTGCACCTCTTATTATTATTGCTTCTCTCAATTCTCAAGTCTCAACTTAATTGCTAAGTTTCTATTATAATTTGGTGCACTTTATGAAGTATTCAACTACTTCTTCTGATAGCTATAATAAATAGTCAATAGTGTTGTTCTAGGCTGGATGTCACCTTGCTAAGTTTTCTCTACCTTTTCCACCTATCTCGCTCTACTTTTCTATTATTTTATTATTATTATTATTATTTATATTTATATATCTAATTGCCAACTATCTTACATTAATTTGATTATATACAAACTATGAGCTTGAACCGCGTGGTAATCTACTAATTAATCTCCTTTTTTCTTCAATCATCATCATCTTGTGGGTTTAATTTTACCTTGATCCTCTTTTTTTGTTTTATTAGTAATTTAGTAATATGTCTATCCTTTTTTATTTCGTTTTGTAAATCTTTTTTTAATTTCCACAATAAGATTCCACTAAGATTCATCATTAAAAAACTTATTAGATTCAAATGTTACCATCACAAAATTTACGTATTGCCTTGCCAACGATCGTCGGTGGAGCTTGTCACACATGGTTAACCTAATGTGGTTCATATAAACGAGTGTGAATTTACCTAGTGCACATATATAGTTGGCTGCGAGTTCATTCGTTACGGAAAAAAAAATTTACTTACGGCCAATCAAAATGTTACAAATTCTAGACAATTGGGCAATAAACATATAATTTGGAGACTTTATTTGAAATATATGTTGCAAAAGGAGAAAGGGAAAATGTCAAACTAGTAATTTGTTCTTGGTTGGTGGTGGACCTAATGAAAATAAAAGCAAGAATTAAATTATGAATTATGCTTTTGAAACTTTATGAGAAAGAAAAGTGTATTATTCTTCTTTTACAATATGGCATACGCCTTTTGGGGGTATTGGTCTCTTAATGCAGCAATAGCTTTTGCTCTTGTGGTATCAATGGTGGATTAAATGAGTATATTCCAACTATTAACAAGATCTCTTGCTAATTATCTCTCGTGCTTAGCTGTGATAATTAATCTCTTGATTTTTGTGTTTGTTTTACGCATGATTACTCGTGAATATATATATATATATATATATATATATATATATATATATATATATATATATATATATATATATATATATATATATATATATATATATATCGATTCTTGATTATTAACGTTTTCGACAAGATGATCAAATGTGACCTGCATATGCATTCATATGATTTTTCTACCATTTTTTCATCACTAAACAACTAAATAAAGGCCCCGCGATTATTTCGTTTTATTTTAACTTTATTTTAAAAGTAGAGTCAAACAATCTAATAAACCTCAAATTTATCTTACAAGTAATGAAGTTAAGTTAACAAAATAAACTCAATTTACTATTGACAAATCGACCCGCAATCAAGTATGTGCACTACGGGTGTAAATGAGACGAGCCGGCTCGCGAGCTTCCGAAGCTTGCTCGAAAAAAGCTCGTACTCGAACTCGAAAAATCGAGCTCGAGCTCGAGCTCACGCACGAGCCCGAACTTTTCGACGAGTCGAGCTTGAGTTTCATTTCAGTTGTTTGTTCGACAGCTCGCGAGCAGGCTCGCGAGCTTTACCGTTTCTCTATATTTTTTATACATAGAATAATATATAATAATGAATATTATTAATCATAAATAAAAAAAAGAATAATATTACTTTTTTAATTGAAAAAATAAATTTGATTGATGGATTTTTGGTTGTGCCGAGCTCGAGCTCGAGTTCGAGCTCGGGCTCGTTTCGTATACGAGTTCGAGCTCGAGCTCTTAGAAACACAAGGAGCTCAAGCTCGAGCTAAAACTTATAGGCTCCTCGAGCTCGAGTTTGAGCTCGAGCCTTGGCGAGCTCGAGCTCGAGCTAATGAAATAAGGCGAGCTCGGCTCGTTTACACCTAATGTGCACTGGATAAAAATTTCACTTAGTCCGAAAACGACACACGAGGTAATAAAATGTTGAAATGCTCTCTTAATCACATTTCTAATAAATTATAACCTACAACTGTTAACTAATACTATAGTCACTAGCATTAATGCTATGAATATTTAGATTTAAAAAAATTAAGACATCAATTTTGACCATTAGGATGAGTATTAACATAACTCATGACTAATTGCTGATTAGCCTGATTTAAGAAAATTGGGCTAATAAGCTTGACTAATAATATGGGCCTGAGTATTAGTTGTCAAAAATTGGGCCTATAATTGTATGACGTGGAGTTTCTAGAAACTTCGGGTCCAAAGTCCAAATTGGTCGGTGGTCAATTTCTCTGCGTTGTTTCCTCCTGCTCAAGAAATCCTAATAAAATAGAATTTCAAATCCTCCCAAATTCATCCTTATATATATATCTAAGAAAAGCTCGCCGGAGGTTCGATACAATCTCATAAAAATTTTCCGGCGACAAATATTCAAAATTCAAAAATCAAAATCAAAGAGATGGGAGGCGGAACCGAACTTTTTCCGGATTTAGGACGCCACTGCCAACAATCCGATTGCCGGCAGCTCGATTTCTTGCCCTTCAATTGCGACGCATGTCACAATGTATTATTGCCCTATTTTTTCTGTTTCTATTTTTTTTCACCAACTTTTAAAAAAATCAGAGTATTTGAAAATTGAATTGATTTCTCTCTCTTAATTCATGTTTGCAGGTGTTTTGCTTAGATCACCGATCGTACAAATCGCACAAATGTCCGAAATCCGACATCAAAAGCCGTAAGGTATTGGTCTGCGAAATCTGCTCCACAGCGGTGGAAACTACCGGACTAGTCGGAGAAGACGAGAAGAAACTTCTAGAGAGGCACGAAAAGTCGGGCGACTGCGATCCAAAGAATAAGAAGAAACCAATTTGCCCTGTGCGTCGGTGCAGAGAGATTTTGACGTTCTCAAACACGTTTACGTGCAAGAGTTGCCGGATGAAGATTTGTCTGAATCATAGGTTTCATGCGGAGCACACGCGCGAGCACCTGAGATCGTCTTCAGCTTCGGCTACGTCTTCAGCTTCGGCTACCGCTGCTACAAACAAGTTTTTGGCTGCGATGGCTGCAAGGAGCGGGAATGACTGCGGAACCAAAATTTCTGCTCATAGTCCGCAGCCAACTGTTAAAGCCTATTGATTTCTTTTCAATGTCTGTAACATTGCTATAACTATTCGTTTTCTTTTCGGTGTTTTTTTTTTTTTAAATTGAGAGGGCGGAGTTTATTTATGCAGAAATTGTTGATCTCTCTATAATGGTTCGAATGTTAAGTTCATAACTCATTGTATATATTTATGCAGAATGCATAACTTTCAGTTTAAAGTTGCTAGTTTCTTTACATTAAATCGACTCTGTCCACAAATTGTTTCAGAATAGCTGGACTAAAACAATTATAAAAAAATAAAAAAAATAAAAAAAAACGAATGTAGTAAGATTTTTGGCGGGAGCAACTTGCACATGTCATTACATATAGACATAAACTTGTGGGTTTGAGGCTAACCCAAATGTAAATTTCTGGATGTAATATTTGTTTGTGCTTGAAGTTGTTGAATCGGGGGGCGCTTCCTCCAAGCCTCTAGAGCAAGGATTATCTTCCTCCTTGGTCCCTGTGCAAGCAAATGAGAAGGTACTTGTTAGAATAAATCAAGAACCAAGCGGCTATAACGAGTTAGATTCTTGAGATTCTTTTAGTCACGATTCACGTGGAAATCGTATCCTGTTAATCAGCACAGCATTCTGCATCATTTTGAAAAACTTCAAAATCTCTACAGATGTAATTTTTTCTGCTGTATTTTGCATTCGACATGTGTTTTCAGATTGTCATGATATCATTTATCTCAGCCAACAAGTAAAAATGAACTATACCATTGGTATTCCCAGTTCCTTGAGGTCACCATCCCCCATTTGCTTTAGTGCAACCATATCTATCTGCACGAGAAATAAAACCAAGGCTCCCATGTTAATAAATAAATTGAATGAAGATGATTGTATCAAATTCCTACGCATATGTGGCTCCATATCATGATATACGGGTTTATTTTTATAGGCTTATTCCTGATTTCATTCATTAGAAATTTGCAATACGGGCGAATTTTACATCGCCTCTCCAGAACCAACAAACCAATTGAAAATTGAAGAAGGAAGAAAGAAAAAGCAATTTGTAATGAGTAGATTGCGTACCTCTTCGGCTTGAAAGTTGATGAAGTACTTTCCCAGACCAAGTGCGTGCAACAAACTGCTAACAGTGAGCGGCTGAATGCCCTTCGGAACATAAGAGAGGAGAAGCATGATTAAAATAGAGCACCACCATTATAGCATAAATTACTAGAATGACACTCCGGAATTCCACTAGACAAATCAAAAATCTCAATGCAGCTAAAAAATACGATACAAATTGTTTTACATGTAAGACGAAATATATAATCAAATCTGATTTTCTCTGATGGAATAGAAATTAACCACGAACATGTTATCTGGATTCTACTGATTTCCTCAAACACACAAGCTAACTGCGCGACTGAATAAACTACGATGCACAAAGCATAAATATCTAGAATCAACAATAACACTACAGTATCTACAGCAGTTCCTTACTAGCAGAAGAGGTAAAGGAAATACGAGAGGAAATAGATTTTTACATGGTAAATAGGTCTGGACATGCCACCTGTCGCTGGAGGAAGCTCGGTGACCATCTTGCCATTATCCAGAAAACCTCTCGAAGTGGTGACTATAGGTAAATTAGGCCTAGAAGATTCAAAGGCATCCCTTATCGACAAATGCTCTTCTCTTGAAGCATCTACCGGCCTAATTGATGGTACACGTGGCAGTTGATCAATAGAATTCATGGGGTTAATAGAAATTCCACCGGAAAATTTCGGCATTCTTTCAGGGGATCTCGTTTTCGCTGCATTTGAATTCCAAGAAGCATAAGAATTTTTAATCGTTGAACCCATCGGTCGTGTTTCAGCAGCCCTTCTAGAAGGTGGTGTAGCTCTTGATGCATTCTTCTCGTGTAGTTCCATCTTTTTACGCTTCTCGTTTTCGAGCTCTATATGTTTTGACATTCTCTTCCGTGTTAGTTTCAGACGAAGATCTGTTGAATCTACAGCAGTAAAGTTCAAATACACCATGAAATTTATTTATTAAAAAAAAGAAAAAAAATATAACAGGAGAGTGCATCTATTTTACGAAATCAACTATTACCGTCTAAACGGCTGTTGTACCCATAGCTCCGTGCACTCACACCCACTCTCATTCTGAACCAACAAATCATACAAACAAAATTGCTAATTTACACCTTTATAAAATGCACAAGCTAGAAATTAAATTGAAATCAAATACCAGTAGAAAGGTGAAAGCAACAATCACCTTTTGGCATTGCTAAATCGACGATCATCACTGCTCCGAAAAGACTCCGACGACTGTCTTTTGCTTCCGGATAGCACCAAAGCATTCGGGCGAACTCCATTAGAATCTCTCGACGAATCCTTCACCACTTTCTGCGCATCACGAAAAACACAAACACCCGCAGAATTAGCTTAATTATCAAAACGATGACGATCGGAAATTAGTAAGTAATACAGGATAGCAAAATCAAGCAATCCGCAGTCCTGGATAACGAAAAACAAAAAGGGGCAAATTTGTACGAGTACCTGACCGGAGCGGCCGAGAGTGATGGTTACTTGAGGCTTCGCCATTTTATAATTTCTCAATCAATTGCTGCTACGGCGGAGTTGACTCATTAATACAGAGGTTTCTGTATCGCAATCGTTGACGAGCATGCGAATCAACCTAGGGTTACAAAAATTAGTTAACTGGAATTTTTCCGATTGTAGTTTGAATGATTTGATTTTTGTATTTTATGAATTTAGGAAGATGTTGGGTACAAAATTAGTTAAATTTTGGATTTTATTTAGAAAAATATTTTTCTCTTATTTGGCTGGGAGAGTTGAAGGATAAGAATTTAATTTTTAATAATAAATAATAAATTATTTAAGTTTTTATGATAAATATTTAAACTCTTATTTTCCGATTTAAACGAATATTACTCGCTTCCCCCAAATACATCTAGGGTTTTCTATTTCTCCGTCTCTCAACAGTTTCTTCGTCTCCCTGCATCTTGTTCGTCCGCCTGTAACACACGCGCCGCCGCCGCCTCCTCCGCCGGCTCGCCGGTTGTACCCGCCCCTGAGAGAAGAAAAGAAGAAAGCAAGATGGGAGAAAGGAAAGTTCTGAACAAGTACTACCCGCCGGACTTCGATCCGGATAAGATCCCGCGGCGGAGGCAACCGAAAAACCAGCAGATGAAAGTGCGTATGATGCTTCCTATGAGCATCCGCTGCGGCACCTGCGGCAACTACATCTACAAGGGGACGAAATTCAATTCACGCAAAGAAGACGTCGTCGGAGAGACGTATCTAGGTATTCAAATCTTCCGATTCTATTTCAAGTGCACCAAATGCTCGGCCGAAATCACCTACAAAACCGATCCGCAAAACTCCGATTACATTGTCGAATCCGGCGCAACAAGGAATTTCGAACCATGGCGTGCGTCCGATGCAGAGACTGAGGAGGAGAAGAAGAACAGGCTCGCTGAAGAGAGGGGCGATGCGATGAAATCGTTGGAGAATAAAACTCACGACTCGAAGAGAGAAATGGATATTCTCGCCACACTGGACGAAATGAAATCTATGAAATCGAGACATGCTACCGTGAGTGTGGATGCAATGCTCGAAGCTCTGCAAAGATCGAACGAGCATAAAGAAAGGAAATTGGAGGAAGAAGACGAAGCTTTGATCAAATCGGTGTTTAAGGGACAGAGAGAAGCTATTGTGCTGCGAAGAATTGATGATGATGATTTAGATGATGATGATGATTATGAAGATTTTGATCCGTCGATTGGCTTTTCGAAGAGGATTAAAGTGACGGATGATCGTCCTTCTAAACCAACCGATATACTTACGAAAGAGAGTGTTGAAGATAGCTCGAACAATGGAGATAGTGGTGGTGGTGTTCAGAAGGTGGCTTCTGATAATGGTAAGTTTTTGTTCAAGTCTCCAACAGTTAGGGTTTCTGTGATGAAGAAACCGGCTGCTAATTCTAATGGGAATAAGGGGAAAGAAAAACAGAGTGCAGAACGACCGAATTCGGGTTTGCTTTCGTTATGCCAGCAGTATGGAAGTGATGAAGACTGACCTCTGATTTATGTCAAAAGTGTTGGTCTATTTGTTATATGATCTTTTGTAACCAGTAATTTCAAATTTTCCTGAACTATTTTTGGAACTTTTATAATTTGTGTTGCACATTGTGGCTTAAATTCGTAGCTTCGTAGAGGTATTGAATAAATAAATATAAGAGAATTCCATTGCCAAAGAACATGGTGACTGTTTGAGAATGAAAATGTAATATCATCTTAATTATGATACAGATTTACATACATTTGTCAGCTATTCAAACAAAAAGAATACAGGGAGATGGGCATTACATATTAGCTGTTGTTTCTCTGATCTCTTCCATTGAAATGACCTACATAGCAAAAGGGAAATTCAAGTAAGGAAATAGTGCAGATCGAGCTATATCCGTTTAGCATAATCGAAAAAATGAAAAAGATTCTATTTCAAAATTATTGACAGGAAGCCAACAGAGCTCTTGAATGAAATGAAGAAATATGACAATGTATTCTTATTTTTTACCTGTTCCTGGCCTTGAATGAAATGAAGAAATTTGACAATGTATTCTTATTTTTTACCTGTTCCTGGCCAGCAAAATCATTATCAGGGGTGAGGAAAAGCATGCAGTGGCATTCCTTCCTGCCAATGGAACAATAATAAATCAGAAGCCGAGCATCAAACTGTGATCACGGAGCGCGGATTTTGAGAACTTAAAATAAGAAAGGTTCTAGCTAAATTAAACTAACTATAGAATAATCTGCCCACAAAATTTTTAAGTGGAAATATGTCTGGCAAATAAACACGTAATTTCTAAAATAAAAATGCCATGAGCAATTTAAAACCTATTACATTCTAGAACAGATCATCCGAGGGCAGGTGGCGAGGTGAAGTGTACACCAGGTACAAGGAAAAATAACAGTCAAACTCATTCCGAAAGATTAAAACTACCCCGGTATTCGAATTTCTTCTGAATTACCAAATTATTGCCAATTAATCACCACTCATGTAAATTATGACTTATGAGGCTTCAGCCTATACTTCCATCCTAACATCTTATATTTCAGGTTTTGGTTTATAAATGAAGTTTCAAATACAAGAATTAAATCACACTGCCTGAATTTTGAACTTGACATATGCCAGTAGGGCAGCATGACCTGCAAAATAACGAGAAGAGAAGAAAAACAGGCAACAACTTCCGATAATGAACATTACCTTTCTCTCATAGGAACACATGGACAGTTCCAAAAACCTTGTTGTGCCTCAGCAGCCTTATCATCATAGTGCCTGAAACCAAATAATACTAATTATATCTTCTGAAGCACTTATTGTCGTAAAATTTGAATTACATCTAAAATAAAATAGAGCACAGAGAAAGAATATGATATCGTAATTTGATACCCATTTTTTTTTTCTTTTTTTTTTTTGTCAAGAATGACTAATTACCTGCAAGGGCAGAGGGGGGCACCGAGTGAATCCTTGTGGTCAGCCAATCCCTGTAAACAAATTCATATTTGAGACAGCACATTGCTTCAACCACTAGTTTACGATAATCCCTAGATTCATCTGAAGCACTAATAAGCAGCAAAAGCAATTATCTGTAGGAATTCACAAAGTTTCTCCTTCCTCAAATACTGAGAGATATGCTTTCATCACGTATTGGAAACAAAGTTCTATTTTAAACCATCTCATTAATTAGTAGTAGGCGATGAATCGTACAAAATTCAAAGGGAAATGGAAAAGCATACACTTAACCAGAAGCAATAGCTTTAAACAAAGTTACTTGACATAATCGCCACAAATCATCGAACACAAAAATGCAACTCACTAGATATCCTTGAGAAAACTCCTCATATCGATAAATGGAAAGCTTATACTAAAAGTAATAAGCGATTAAGATGCACAAGAAGTAAACGGAAGCATAAGAAACTCGATTTCTCTGCAGATAATTTAGTTACACACTACTCAGTTCGACATTCTACAAACGTCGAGATCTACGGGCACTTGATACTTTTCAGTCACACATTACTACGCGCAAACATAAAATCGAACTGGCAATTGTTAATAACTGCTGTACGGGTATAAGAATTCAATCAACGGAGCAAAAAAATTCGTTAGAAGAAAACAACTAAACATGGCAACTGGAGATTTGAATAGTGGAATACACTAATTTGCCAGCTCAAGGATTAATTTCGGAATCACTTCTAATTTCCAATTAAAACCTGAAAAAATACAAATTAACCACATTAATGGAGTGGAAAGAATACCTTGATGACAACAGAGGTAACACCTTTATCGACACAGAAATACGTGCCGGATCTCCGAGCATACTGCTCCGAGAATTTCCTCATTACCTC